>NW_010310019.1:43475-51351 GCF_000700745.2 Antrostomus carolinensis | reverse complement strand
GCCTGTCCAGATCCCTTTGCAGAGACTTCCTGCCCTTGAGCAGATCAGCACTCCCGCCCAGCTTGGTGTCATCTGCAAACTTACTGAGGGTGCACTCAATCCCCTCATCCAGGTCATTGATAAAGATATTAAACAGAGCTGGCCCCACCACTGAGCCCTGGGGAACACCACGTGTGACTGGCTGCCAAGTGGATTTAGCTCCGTTCACCACAACTCTCTGGGCTCAGCCATGCAGCCAGTTTTTTACCCAGCATAGAGTACATCTGTCTAAGCCTTGAGCTGACAGCTTCTCTAGGAGAACGCTGTGGGAGACAGTGTCAAAGGCTTTGATAATATTTCAGGATCAAAAACAACAATAGCATTTTATGGAAAAGCTTCTCTATTTTGACCATCACCCAAGTTATTACTTGCTGTTTGTTTTCAGACTGTTGCTGTCAAATCAACACAATGGTGCTAGTGGGAACTCTTTTGGTTGCAACTCATTCAAATCATTCATTTCTACTTCTGTTTCTCCTTCAGCTGATGCCCTAAAATGAAACATATTCTGCTCCTCTATACTTCGTGTCTGCAAAGGCAGGTAAGGTTCACAAAATCTATATTATTTAAGCTTGTCATTAAGTATTTCCATATACTCAGTTGATTTCATTTTAATGAGCACATCACCCCAGAATCATTAAGGAAAAATAAATGAAACAAGCAGATGACAGATTCACAACAAAGACAGTATTTCTTCATTAAATGAGTAGCTATGAGTAACTCTGAGTTGCCTCATGGATTTATTTACCTGGATTAAGAAGGCATATGGGCAAATTAACAGAAGAAATATGGGACATTGAACACCGTGTCATTCTGCTCATTTCCTTCAGAGCCTATGTTAGGAAATTACAGGGTTGGTCTATATATGACCTCTGAGCATCTCCCAGTCAGCTAACAAATAAGGCAAGATTTTCAAGAGCAATCAGACAGTATTCTACACTCAGAATGCTGGTGTGAATGTAATTTGGATGTAATACCATGATTCCTCAGGAAAACATTTAGGAACACTAGTATTATGACATGAATTCTGACCGTGAACCATGCTTCTCTGCTTCTGAACCATGTTTTCTTCAGTGTCTTGACATCTAGGCCATTCAGAACAAGACTGATTCCTATTTTTCCCAGGCAGCTTCCTCCCTTCAGGTCTTTCCTTTTTCTTTGTTATTTTAATTAATTTTCATCATCAATTTCCTTTTGTGGGGGGTTGAGTAGAAGGATATTTTAGTCTTTTCATCCTTATTTCTTTGTATTTTCAGTCTGCTCTCTTTCACCTTCACTTGGCCAGCTGAGATGAGGGCACAGACTGGCCTCTGAGCAGCCAGCCTCAGCCAGCACTGGGGCAGAGCCTGCAGCTCTCTCCTGTGCACGTGAGTTCCCTCTTGGCTGATTGCATTAGAGCAGCTGTCAGAGCACAGACAGAAGGTAGATGGTTTTCAAGGAACCCTTCTCTACTCAAACACGGCTGAAAGAGGACAGTCACCATGAGGTCTGATGGATCTGGGACACTCAATGTTTTCATTATTTTTTTAGTACAGACCAGTAAGAACCTGATGAA
Organism: Antrostomus carolinensis; assembly: GCF_000700745.2. Taxonomy (NCBI): domain Eukaryota; kingdom Metazoa; phylum Chordata; class Aves; order Caprimulgiformes; family Caprimulgidae; genus Antrostomus; species Antrostomus carolinensis. The sequence goes on along the minus strand of NW_010310019.1, from coordinate 49,760 downwards.
AAATAATGCGAGTTAAAAAAAAAAAAAGAAAAAAAACCCAAACCCTTGACACATCAAATTTAAAACAGGCCTCCAGTTGTTACAGTCATTAAATAACGCACTGATGTTCTTTCTTAACAAAGGTCCACTGGCTAGTACGCATGTTTTAAATTCACTCTGTAAGAGTGTAATTATTTTACTCCTTTTAGCTCTTCGTCAAATTATCTTCTACTGTAGGACACAGAAAGTGGCAAACTAGACAGCAGAGCCTAGAAAGGCAGATATTTATTGCTACAGCTCTTGCTTGATCTGGAATTCACAATTCTAGAGTTCTTGTTACTAATTTACCACCTTCATTCCCTTCTATGACCTCTTTGTTACATCCACCTGTTTAGGGTTTGTAATCCCATTGGCATTCCACTAGATTTTTCAATGGGCACTAGATGGGTGTGCTCCAGGCGTTCCTCTAAAATAATATAAAATTAATACTTATTAATTAATACATTCACTGAGATTTATGTATAAGCCAGATCTCATAGTGCTAGTGTTCTGTCACATTAAACAACATTAGGTTTTTAAACATGTAAAACATAAATAGATGAACTCTCAGGTTACAGGTGAAACTCCAGAATTTCAGTAAAAACACATACAGAGAAGGTTAAAAGAACAAAGTTCTACAGTAAGAGGGATTTTATCTGGAATGCATTTTCTATATTTTCATGCAACTGATATATAAGTAGCATACCAAAAATAGCAACATCCTTTAATTTTTGTTGGAAGTATACACTTCTTTTAACAGAGATGGAGGAATTAATCCTTGAATTGAAAGAAGAGGGTGATTGTTAGGAATCTCTAATAATGAAAAAAATTCAGAAAGCATAAGTTTTATTTACTCTTTTCTAAATAAAAAAAATGCTGACAGAAATATATTCATGTCTAGTAAGTACTGTCCTAATTTCTTTATTGCTTCTATAACTGTTATCAATGCAAAAGTAAATCTGAGGATTGTTCAATGCCTTTTGGGCAAACAGGCATGATAAACACTTTTTTCAGATGTACAACTTATTGCAATCTCTGTTTTGATTAATGAAATAAAATCTTAAAATTAAAGCATTTTTTCAGCTGTTTACAGGGCATTTAAAAAAGTGTTCATCCATAAGGTAAAAACTCAGATTTCCATTAACACAAGGAATGCCAAAGCTCTCTGACTTTTTGCTAGTTTAGCATTAGCACACTGTTCTCTGGTCTGAAGCCTCTATAAGAAGAACGCTCCAAGTCCTTCACTGGGGCATTACATGGTCTGTCTTCCATTAGAGCTGAACTCAGGGGTTTTTAGTATCAACAAATTAAACCAAATGCCATGCAGCTGTCTTGCCTAACAGCCTTGCTCAACGGGGAGCCTAGCAAGCTCACTTCAGCTGAAATAACCCCCCTAAGATCAACGCACAGTTTCAGACATGCAAACAGGCAGAAAAGCAAGGTCAAGCAACAAAACACTGAATTATTCACAGTCTTGAGACAAAATTTCATGCCTAATGATTCTAACAGAGATTTTTCTCTTCTACAATATAAGGAATAACTGTAACTCACTTATTTTAGGTCAAATGCACCAATATCTGTGTTCATTAATTAAGACCTGATTAATCTAAGTAACAGGAGAAATTGGCTCTTTTTTTTTTCTTTCTTTTAAAATGGACTGCAGGGACATTGTGCCTGATGTGACAACCAACCTAATTCCCTCTTTGAGGAATTCATTACTGTCTGTTCATTACTTTCTATACAGACATAAAAAGATGAGGTTTTTGGACCTCAGTTCTAGTGACTATACTGTTATATTCTTTACTATTTTAACCATTAATGGCTTTTAAAGTATGAGTTAGCAGGATCTATTCAGTTGTTTGCTGTAGTCACCTTGAGTTTATTGCTGTTCAAACTGATAGTAAGAATTTTACAATTATTGGCTCTATGAATAGGGAGAAGTTAAGAGTATGGCTCACTCTATAAAAGATAGTAACAGTAACAGTAACCTACATCCTCTGTGCACCAACTTTTTGTATAAAGCAAGGAAAGTGGCTCTGAGAATGAAATTACCTGATAGTTAAGTTCTGTCCATGCAAAGCTAGGAGTCCTGGAAAAAAAACCACTTAGGATGAGGTTTTCAAATTATTGCACCTCTGGGTAAAATTTCCAAAGACTTAATGCATTTTTTACAAGTAATTTACACATGAGAAATTACATGGAAGTTAAAATCTCATTGCAATTCAATAATATATATGATTCTCAGTTAATTGGACCTTGAAATGAAATATGGGATCTTGAGCCAAATAGATAATTTTTGAAATTTTACTTTTAACATAAAGCAAAATCTAAATACTAAATATATTTTTGCTTAGGAGGATACATAAGATCAAATTTGGGTGTTACTTTTGAAAATATTATTCTCTTTCCCCTCGCCCCAAGTTCATCCCTCTGTAATTATGAGGTATAGAATACATCCATGAGATGCAATATATTGATATCTAGAAAGCCAGGTATGAACTTGAATGAAAGTATCTAAAATACTGTATGTTTATTTAATTCACATATTAGATGCAGTAATGCCTTACAAAGCAAAGACTTGCCCTGTAATGACTGTGACATGATCTTTAAATCACTGATAAAGTATTAGTAATAAATTATTCATTTAATGATAATGTTTTAGCTTCTATTTGTAGTCTACTGAAATGTTTTTAGGTATTTCTTTATCCAGATATTTAAGTGTCATATTCTCAAGTGCTAGACAAGCCATTTTCTTTGCCATACTTTTGTAAAAGAAATAATTTTTCTGCTGGTGTGTTAAAGAGCTTTGATTTTTTTCTCTTCTGCTCAGATGTTCAGTTATGGTGTTTGGCGAATTTCAAAATGTTGTAAATGAAAAGTGGCACCTCCACTGCTTTTTCAGGTGAGCTGTTTTCAAAATAATCTAAATAACACTGCAGCTCTTAAGCCTCTTCTGCTCAAGTGAAAATAAGAGATTCAGGCACTGGTTTCAATATTTTTTGCCTATGGTGGAAAGCTGCTTGTCTGACAAGTTAATATTTCTTGTCCATTTCCCTAGAATGATCAAACTTAAAATCCCAACCAAGACAGGACTCTGTTTATTCATAAAAACCCTTCTCCATTCATCCATGCAGGCTGGATGAATATCCATTCTGAATTTTCTTTCACTAGGAAGGAATTGTGGAAAGTCATTAACACTTACATGCCCTTCTTTGAGAGATATTCTTCAGACAAATATGAACTGCAGAGCTCTGTGTGTGGATAACTGAGGGACTTGCTACCACCATTGCAAAGCAGATCTCTGTACTGAGTACTCTTTTCTTGCCCTCATATCTACTATCACGATAAATAGTTGTTTTGGGGACAGTATACCCATACACAACAGTGAATAGCAGTAGAATTTAAGGAGAGTATAAATGCTGATTGAATAAGATATTCTCATCAGCTACTGCATGCCAGATATTATGAACTTATCATTCATTAGTAACAGTATTAAATTTGTCTAAATGGAGCCTTGCCTAATTAGCTTTAATGACAAAAGGGAGTCTTCTAAACAGATCATCTGAGTTGGTTGCAGGAGGGATCCCAAACCAGACTCAAGGTACAGTGCAGAATATTCTACTGTAACTCATCTTCCGCTATTGTAATTCGGGTTCCTTTTAAGCTTATTAATGCAGAAGGAATCCTAATGATACTAGAATCCTCTTATGTTTGTAGTGTTTTCCTTCTGCAAGAAGTAGGGTAGCATACCACTGCACCATCAAATGAGACATTGAACTCGTTTGAAAATAGTGAGGAAAAGAGTTCACATTAGGTATAATTTAGGATTTTGCTTCAACAGTTTAACAAGATTTCTTTCCTGTTCAGATATGGTCAGAACGTCTTTGAGGATCTTCATATCTGAAAGATCAAGTAATTTTGCTTCCCACTGTGAAAGTTTAACTGAGAATATATTTCTAAAACAAACTCATCTTATAGAACACACTACAGCAAATAAAAAAAATTTAGTCATGGCTGCCACATAAGGTGATGTACTGGTAACTGCTGCCCTCATAAACATTCACTGATTAGTCCTGAGGAAAAACTTGCTTTATTTTGAGCAGAAGTTATCACATTCATACTTAATAAAGGACTTAGGTTTGTGTTTAAATTCCATCTAAGTCAAGTTAAGCATTTACTGTAAGTTATGGATGTATTTTAATGATTTTTTTAAGCTGTGCTCAGAATACATGACCAGCAAAATGAGTATGTATGTCTAGATAGACTCCTTTTATTTTCTTTTGTCCTTCATTTCTTCCATCAATGTTTATTTTGCTTCTAGAAAAACAATATAATGGTCACTCTGCTGTTCTCACATTTTTTCTTTATTCTTCATGCATATATAATAAGCATTATTAAGAATCACAAATATTTTATTATTTTTTTAAGCATTCCCTATTTTATATTGAACTTTTAAAACTCTTAAATGGGAAATAAATATCCTTGTATTTGCAAGCCACATTTTCTCAAAATCACTTGATTATATTTGTTTATTTTTTAATGGAAAATGAAGCAAAATTAAAATATTTCAAAGTACTGCATTTACAGAATATATGTGTTCTATCAAACCATTGAAAACAGTAAAGACAGCCAAGGCCATATAGCAGCATGAAAGAAATTTTCATACTAAATTTACTGGTTTATGAGCAAGTCTGTGTTATTAAGTGGATGATTTTTTTTTGTTGTGGGCAATCACTCACTTTCACACAATTTTGAGACCTGTACTTTTTATGTAGTGCATGTAGTACATATAGTACCTGACACCTCATTAAACACCTAAAGGCTTTTTGAATCAAAATCTGTAATAATGTAATTATTTTTAAAGGAGGAAAGCAACTTGTCAGCATTCCTGGTTCACTAGTCACTGGATAGTTTCTGTATGCGTCCCACCTCTGCAATAGGAATGGATGATTAGCGCCAAGCTTCCAAATGGTTAATTTTGTAGGAATATAAACTTCAACAGTCAGATTCAGTCTCTTAACCATAAAAGTTCCACATGAAAATTGACCCATTTGATGCATCACATATTTTTATCCTGTATATCCAGATTCCTCAGCTACACAGATCTCCAGTTTCTGCAGCATTCTCACTTGAACAGAAAGCTAGACTTTGGAGCAACTGTCTTGACAGTGTTACCAACTGCTTGCTATAAATCACGTGTTTTGGGGAGAAAAGCTAATAATGGTGGCTGAAGTTAGAGGTTAAATCAGTTCTGATGACCACCTTAGGCTTTCTGGTGGCTGAAAGGAAGGTGTTTCTCCAGCAAGTTAGGGAAATTCAATATTAAAAATTCAGATTATAATTGGAATATTTGAGCCAATTCTAAAAAAATAATTGAAGAAAAGCCAACTTTCACAGTATTTTTAACAGCCATGCATTGTAAAAATGAAAGCTCTGTATGTAGTCTAAAAAAGATACTAAAAACTTCAATATATGTCAGAGAAAGATCATTTTCATCATCTCATTTGTATTAAAGAATGGTAAGTTGCTTTGTGTTAGCTTGAAAATATGATTGGTTCATCATCTCATTTGTATTAAAGAATGGTAACTTGCTTTGTGTTAGCTTGAAAATATGATTGTGAATATGTAAAACTTCAATATATGTCAGAGAAAGATCATTTTCATCATCTCATTTGTATTAAAGAATGGTAAGTTGCTTTGTGTTAGCTTGAAAATATGATTGGAAGGAGACAAGATCTTACACTGGTCACGCCTGGATCATTCAGTGCATTTAGTATTTATTTAAATACTAAGTTCCTTGAGACTTGAAATGTTATTTTTACTTTGCTCAGAATCAGCCATATGTCAGTGAGACATATCTGTTGCTTATCTGTTAGCAACAGCTCATGATAACTATTCTCAGACAGTGTCAGATTGTAAGTTTGTTATTGACACGTTAGTAAAGTTTTGCCGACACAGAGAAAGCACAAACTGCAGACCTCAGTTAAAACAACTCCACTCGCAACTTCAAGATTTGGTTGGCAAAAAAACCTTACAGTCTTCACAGTGTGAAATTAAGCTTTAAGACCATAAATGCAGCTGGGACACTCACCAGACAGTATTTTATTTAATTGTTTGCTAGCTTAAAGTAATTGCAACTCACAGAATCACAAGTGTTGGAAGGTACCTCAGGAGATCATCCAGTCCAACCCTCCTGCCAAAGCAGGCTCCCTACACCAGGTTGCACAGGAAAGTGTCCAGGTGGGTTTGAACCTCTCCAGAGAAGGA
>NW_010310019.1:0-43205 GCF_000700745.2 Antrostomus carolinensis | reverse complement strand
ATTTCAGATATTTATAGACATTTATAAGATCCCCCCTCAGTCTTCTCTTCTCCTGGCTGAAGAGTCCCAGCTCTCTCAGCCTCTCCTTTTAAGGCAGATGCTCCAGGCCCCTCATCATCTTTGTGGCCTTTGCTGGACTCTCTCCAGAAGATCCCTGTCTTTCTTGACCTGGGGAGCCCAGAACTGGACACAGTATTCCAGATGTGGCCTCACCAGGGCAGAGTAGTGGAAGAGGAGAACCTCCCTCGACCTGCTGGCCACACTCTTTTTAATGCACCCCAGGATACTGTTGGCCTTCCTGGCCCCAAGGGCACACTGCTGGCTCATGGCCAGCCTGCTGTCCACCAGCACACCCAGGTCCTTCTCTACAGAGCTTCTCTCCAGCAAATCAGCTCCCAACCTGTACTGGTGCATGTGGTTTTTCCTCCACAAGTGAAGGAGGAAACTTGTTCTTGTTTCCTCCTTCTTGTTCTTGTTGTGCACTTGTTCTTGTTGAACCTCGTCAGATTCCTTTCCAACCAACTCTCTAGTGTGTCCAGGTCTTGTTGAATGGCAACACAGCCTTCTGGTGTGTCAGCCGCCCTCCCAACTTCGTATCATCATCAAACTTGCTGAGGGTGGATACTACCCCTATATCCAGGTCATTGATGAAGATGTTAAACAAGACCAGACCCAGTACCAACCCCTGGGGAACACTGCTAGTTACAGGCCTCCAACTAGATTCTGCGCCACTGATCACAACCTTCTGAGCTCTGCCAGTCAGCCAGTTCTCAATCCACCTTACCGTCCACTCATCTGTCCCATGCCTTCTAAGCTATGCTAAAAACTCAAAGCTTAGAGTTTTACTTAAAAGATTGAATTGCAAAAATTGCACAAACAGATACCATGGAGTATATTCTGGCACAGCATGAATCTAGAAAACTGTAACTTGTCAGTAAATGAGTCTATTTGCTATAGTAGTACAGCACAAGCAGAGACAAGCAGCAAAAGGAGGTCCATCTGCTTATATGAAGAGTATGTGTTTTGAGTTGTAATAACTTAATAAGTGACTCTGAAGATCTGTACAATTTGTGTGGTAGAGAAAGACTCAGTCACATTCCCAAAATTCAAGGTGCCTATCTGTAGATCTTCCATATACCCACACAAATACTATTCACAAATTGTGATCTTTATTTATCTAATTTCTAAAATAAAGTCAAGAGACTAAATTAAAGGAACATAAAGTGGAGAACAAACGACCTGAACAGCTGCTTTTGAGGACAAGCCCCAGACTGGTCTTCTATAGAAGTTTTCTGAATGTTCTGGACACTGCTTATAAGATAACACTGCTTTCTTTAACACAGTCTAGAAAGCAGTTAAACTCAGTGCCACACACCTGTACTTAGGCCATGTCTGGATCCAGAGTTAGGCTGAGTTCTGAGTTGTTCCTCTATGCAGACATGACTGTGAGTGCATAACAACAACTTAAGGGAAATTTACCTCTTAAGTTCAAAACTGCATTTCTCCAAGCCCCCAGTTCAGCTGCCACCCACTTTTTGAGGTGTTCAGCCTATAGACAACCTATTTTTCAATGTTTAAATTGAGCATATGTTATGAACGAGCCTATGCTCGTTCAACTTCTGTATTAAAAATCCTAAGGCTTTATAGGAACAAGAAGCTTAGCACTTATCTCAAATTCAAATTCCCCTAAAGGTCCAGAATTTATACATTTCTCCTTTGTCTCCCAGGGGGAATTTGATTCTGTAAGCATCCCTTCACATACCTAAGATACAATTGGTGTTAGGCTTCTTATAAAATACATTCTCAGCCAGTGTTTTCCTCTGTAAAAAGGCCATCTTCTTTTCCCGTAAAGCACACACTCAGGTTGTGAAAGAGATTAATTAAATTCTAACTGAGATTATTCAGACCCACACTAGAGCCCAGACAAAGACCTAACTAGCAAATTGTAAGCTCTTCTTGGACTCAAGGCACTTTGTATGCTTTCTTTGAAGCTAAGGCACTGTTCAGAATTTGTTATAAAAGTAAAAGTGATCCATCGTCTGCAAAGTAAGTAACTGAACTCCCTATTGCATGAAGAGGGCTTCAAAACTGCTAAATATTTGTATTAATGGTATCAGCAATGGATTAGCTACTACTATAGGCAGACAGGCATTGTCCCATGCTGCATAGCTGATATTATCATAGGAAATAAATCAGTAGCTACCACCTACTAGGCTTTCAAGCTATTCAGGTTTCAATTAGCATTAGTATTATTTTCTACAGATTCCACAGTTCATTAGCAAGACTTGACAGTCCTGACAGCTGGCGCTTTGGAGAACTCCTGTACAGTATTCTTCAGTGACCTTGATGAACTTTTAAAATCACTTTAGCACTGTTTTGAAGAACAGATTGTCCACACCGAATTTATAACCTGCACTGTTACTGAGGCAGCTTTCTTGGCCAGCTTCTGTCTCTCAATTTCTGAACATCTGTTCTTCAGAAAATTTAAGTCATTACCTGTATATTGGATGATCTGAAAGGTAATCAAGTTCATAAGACCATAATTTGCTTCATTTCCCATATAATATATTGAGGGTAATATGTATTTTTCTAATTCCTGTAGTAGTGAGCATTGCAAAATGAAACTACTGAAAGTGAGCTTTTTTGATCATGTAAATGTACCAGGGTAGTCAGCAATGTCTGAAGCTGTTACAGAAACCAAACCAGGTCAAACTTTTACTGTCACACCCTAAAAAAGGTAAAGTTCAGTTCCTTTACAATCTTTTTTTTTTTGTTTGTTTATTTTAACTGTTGTTGTTTCCACGCCAGCTAGCTGCATCCATCCCCATACTCCTGCAGCCTTTCCTGTGAGTCAGACCCAATTTTGTCTGTCTATATAGAGTTAGGATTTTTGGACTGTTGCCCAGGCCCTCAGCAGAGTCTATTCTCTCCTTTGTCTTTCCAGTATTTACTAAGTGCTCATAAGTCACATTAACTAGAATTGAGGCAAAGCAACAAACTGAACAAATAACTATAATGACCAACAGGGAGAGCAGAGACCTGTTTAGAACTGCTTGGTTTGCTGAGTACGTGGATGTTAACATGACTCACTCCAGGGCAATTATGTTGTAGCTTCTGACAGGCGTGATACGGCATTGTTGATTTTGGCAGATATCTCTAGTACAGTTACTGTGGTTGACCTTGAAAAGTCTGATGTCAGCATTCACTACTGGAGCCTTGATACTGACCCTTCTCATATTCCCTGCTCTTCCCTGAGAAACTGAACTTTAATCCTTTTGCTAACTATTCCTAATAAATCTCTTAATTGATAGGCTTTGTTTGCATCTTCCCCAGAATGATTGTTCATACAAACTTTTGTAGACTACCTTGCTTTATAACCCCTTTTCTGATGTCTAAAAGAGACCTGGGGTTTACCTGAAAAGAGATCCGTACATTACAGTTAATCATCCATGTAAAGTATCTCCCACTTCCTCATCCCCAAAGATAAGGGAATAAAATTTGAGCATTACTTTAATGATTCATTTACTTCCTTTCACAAAGCTGAGGTTGCCATACCAAAAGTCTGAGCTGGTTCCATGTGAGCCTGTTCAGGCTGAAAGTCCTCCAGGCTTTACACCCCGTCTTTCAGCAGAACTTACTCCTGCAGTCTAATCTGCAGAAGCAGGATCGTACACCTTCAAGGTCAAAGCTCACTTTTGTCTGACTTGAAAATTTTTCTTGTACAGTGAGCTTGGATCTATGTACAAAAGACACACATTGACCAGCCAACTCCGGTTTACAAATAGATTTGGGTTATTATGTTTATGTATTTTTGACAGATATTCTAGATCAGTCCACACCAATTTTGTGCTAAAATCCAAAACACAACAGAATGGAAAATAAGAAAATATAACAATGACATTGGCGTCCAATAAATATAAACACTTCCCAGTCCTTTTCGTCATCCGTATTTATTGCAGGTATTAGAGGATTCCTTTCACAGGCTTTTCTCCTTTTTGTTCACAAATGTTAACACATTAATTTCCTCAAGAATGGTCTTTATTCACAGTAACTCAGGACTTCTGGGACAACACTTTCATTTCTGTTGATCAATATCCAATTGTTCTGATGTCTCAATATTTCCTCATGAAGCACCCACATAACATCTGGGAGCGCTGGTTCTTCAGGGTTATTGCACAATGCCATTTCCGTTCTCTGGCCAAGTGTCAAACCCTGGCAGCTAAAATACTTGTAATCAACAAAATTTTGCTGACTTACATGAGGATAGGGATTTGGACACCAAGCTAGAGCATCTCAAAATGGGCTGGTTTGATAAAGATCAGTGTTTAAAAAACAAGCATGCTTTAAATGTATCTATATTTAGCACTAAATCTAAGGGAAAGAAAAGTGTACACTTCCTAAAATTTATATCTTGGCTTCTACACACATTAATTTCAGGAAAATTCAATTAATTGAATGTCAGTGAAAAGCTCCTTCAAATGGAGACATAAACTCAGTTGAAATAAATTCATTTTTCTTAAAGGGAAATGTTTGAGGAATATTCTTTTTTCTTTGCCAAGTCCTGATATTTATTGACCTTCAGGTGAGGGTAAAGTAGACTGCAGTGATAACTGCAGTCTTGTCACAAAGTTTAGACCCACAGAATTTAAAAAAACAAGTGATACAGTATGACCAACACGTTTTGTGCTCTAAATTATGAACACTCATTGTTTAAAACTCCTAAACAAAATCAAATACCAATTTCTTCCCTAGCATTCAAAATGGACCAGGAGTAAGAATATTCTAATACCTAATTTAAAAAAAAAAATATATATTGGAAAATTTAGCAAAGGCAATGAAATTATTCCCCACGTTGATAGCAGATGCACAAGAAACTTCTACTGTCCAGAGAATGTGGTAAGTGACTTAAGTGAAATACTTGCCTTACACAGCAGTCTTTCATAGCACGCTATAACTAGTAATCTACCCAGGATCAGAGCCAAAGAAGGATTAACCCACCACAGAAAGACATTCTATTTTAGGCAGCAGGCACAAATGCCTAGTGACTGAACACACTAAGCTTTGTGCAATATGCCACTGCAGTTTGCTGCTTGATGAAAAAGAATACTATAATTTATCTTAAGCTCATAATATTGTGTTGATGCATCACACCTGTCAAATTGATGTTAGCATAGTAAACTAGTAAATCAGATGCATCTTCCAAAAAACATCTTTGGTGACTCTTACAGTTTTAAAACCTGGCTACAGCTTAACAGTAGCATTTTTTTCAGTGTAGAAAGAATTGGATTCTTCCTACCATCTCAGAAGGTTCATAGATTTAGAACAGAGAATCTAGGTTTACTAATTGATCAAAATATTTATTCCCTTACTAAATTGACTATTGAGCCATTGATACAAGTGGCCTTACTCCCTAGAGAAGTACACTTTATTCCTAGCACTAGAATTCATGAATCTGATACAGGGATTGGAAAATATTTCTGTGCAAGGCATATTTGTGAACCCGTTTGAGCTATTGTCTGTAGTGATGGCTAGACGTTTCTGCCTAGTCTTCTTCTACTACCTTTGAAAACACTGTAGACCATATTGTCACTGGTCACAAGAGCAAAAGCAGGTTTAAAAATTGATAAGGTTAAACTCTAAGTATCTCCCACCCCTCCAGTTTAAGGGTTGATTTAACCAGCTGTAGTTTTCCCTTTTACTCATGGGTAGTATGGCTGACTCAAAACCATGGATTCCAGGATCACAACACATGCCCATGTACTGTAAGACTGCAGTCATTTCCTTGGAACACTTCACACCTGCCTGTGCCAAAGGGTTTGACATAACACTGTAGAGGTTCAAAAAAGCTACTCAACCATTGAGGGAAATGTTCAGAATGAATGGGGAAATTTATAACTCTCAAATTCTAGGTATGTTACCTTAACAGCATATTTGATCAGCATTCCTCAGATGACAGACCAAGGTATATTATTTATAGACCCAAAAGTCACCTTGAGAATAAATGTTACTTTGTTTACTGCACATTAATCCCTTTCAATTTATTCTCATTTTACTTTGCGATTATTGATTTTAAAGTGTAATGAAAAGTGTTCTCTGGCATTTGAGTGATCAGTCAAGATCTCTGTCTGATATAAGTTATGTGAAAGGAGTTGACAATTTAAATAAGCCAAAAACTTGAGCCTTTATTTAGCCTTGTACATCATTAAAATATGTATGGAAATCAATAGGCCCATTTTCATATACTTTTAAATATTATTTCATAAATTAGATTAATTATCTATAGAAGCACTTCTCATTTTGTGCAGTAGAGGAATGAACAGCTATTTCATATTTTGCTTTATCTTCATGAATGAATGTGTGGTATTGTCCTGTTTTCTGCACATGAATTGGTCTCTGTTCTGAACAGTTATTTACCTCCTTGTGTAATTCTTCTATTTGTTCAGCATTTATAGCTCTTCACAGTCATTATCAAACTTATCTTTGTACCACTGTGGTGAGCTGGTATTTTTATTGACAGTTACATAAATATCAGAATATCATAATAATTTGGATACCCAGTTTCAAACACTTCAGCAAAGAATTTATCGTTCTGTGCTGTCACTTACGTGCAAAACACAGGGGTTTGCTTTTAATTGCAGCTTTAAATGCTCAAAGTTTCCAATTAAGTACTCAGCAACTCAACTTACATCTTCAGAAACGAATGATTGCATGTGGAAACCCAGTCTAAACAGAAACTCTGTGACAGAGTCAAGCATAGAATCCAATTCTATAGAGTGTTTTGGGGGTTTTTTTAAGCTAACTCATTCCACCCTGCATATCTCACAAATTCTCCAACAAATGGAACAGTTGTCTCAGAGACAGCAAACTAATTCAGCCATAGTACAGATCTACCTGGTGCACTGCAGTAGGCATGGCTGAGGGGGAAATGGTGTGTGATCATGTCATTTCAGATCAGAACTCCATAGGTTACAAAACTAGAAAGGCTCATCTTGATCATCTAGTCTGACAACCTTTATAGGAACAGGTCGTGGAAACAGCCCAGAATGAATTCTCCTTTCATAATGCATAAGTACAGAATTAAAAATGTGCAGGCACCTTTCTATTTTAACAGTTCACAATTCTGAATGCCTCTTTTGGCAATGTAGATCTTTTTCAACAAAGGAAGAACGGTACAACTGTTTCATGCTTAATTCCTAGTTGCTGTTTTTCCAAAGCAATCAGAAATGCCATCAGAATGATCTATAAATATCCTTCTGATCCAATTTCCTTCCCTCTGGGGTGTGTAAAGTACTGGCTTTGTAGTGTGCCGATGAAGCGACCATGTTGTCTCTACCACCGTAGATGCCAAGGGAGGGAGGCTGCACTAGCACCATAGATGAAGATGTGTCATTTGTGAGGCACTGAAGGAGGTTGGGGGTGGGCTAGGGACCATGTTTACAGCTGGAGAAGAGGTAGGTGGGACAGAAGCAGAGGGGGATTTATTATGCCTTATTCTCTGCATGCCATAGTTACTGTGTCCTCAGTCAGTGATATGTGCCTTGGAACAATGCCCACCTCCATAACTATCTTGCTATTTTATTTACTTATAAACTAAGTACTGTTTCTAAGTCACTTACTCATTTTAATGGCAAACACCCACACAACTGTGTCATTTACAAGTGCAGTGTCTCAGCTTCACCTAAGGAGGTATCTGATAGACAGACTGTTTCCCTGTTGATAGTTTGCAACTAATGAGCAGTAAAACTTGGCAATCTCTTCTTATGTATTAAATATCAAAACTCTGTGTCAGTGCTGGGTCACAATACAGTGGATTGAGCACTCAGCAAACAGAAGAAGGAATCCCTTCTGCTCCCCACATCAGCTGAAAGAGTAGATCTGATGAATTTCATTCACCTGAAGGCAACACTTGGGGAACACAGGAAGCAGCAGAGCACCAGCCTCCCCTGCCTTCCCACACACTCACCACCCTCCCTGCCCTGGATACCAGGCTGTACAACACACAGTGTGTGCACTGAGCCCCGGGTTTGGTCAGTCACACAGCCCTGTTCCTGTGGTCCTCAGGGGACTAGTAGCCACAGACAATGTTTTTGCCTTTAGGTGTCTGACTTTATAAATAAAGTCATACATAGAAAATATGGTAACAATATGAAAAGCTATCAATTGTGGGCCAAGTCCTGCTCTCAGGTATACTTGAATCACAGATTGGTAGGGGTTGGAAGGGACCTCAAAAGATCATCTAGTCCAAACCCCCTGCCAAGGCAGGTTCACCTAAAGCAGGTTGCACAGGACTGCATCCAGACAGGTCTTTAATATCTCAAGAAGGAGACTCCACAACCTCTCTGGGCAGCCTGTTCCAGTGCTCTGGCACCCTCACAGTAAAGAAGTTCTTCATTGTCTTCAGATGAAACCTCCTGTGTTCCAGATTGTGCCTGTTGCCCCTTGTCCTATCGCTGGCCACTCCTGAAATGAGTCCGACCCTATCCTCTTGACACCTGCCCTTTAGGAATTTTTAAGCATTGATAAGATGTCCTGTCAGTCTTCTCTTCTCCAGGCTAAATAGAACCAGGTATCTCAGCCTTTCCTCATAAAAGAGTTGCTCCAGTCCCCTAATCATCTTTTAGCCCTTATTCCAATGCAGGTGGAATTGAAGTTAGACATTTTCCAGATCTGAGAATGTGCATAATCTATTTCCCTCATCTAAATGTCTCATCTTTTAATCCAATCAGCCAAGAAGTTTGATCCCAACTACATAGATTTGATTTGCAAAATCAAATGGAAATGGCCAGTATAAACCCCATAGTACTTCAAATATAATTTTACACACGGTCATCATGCAGTTAATGCTGTGAAAGTAACAGTGCTGTGTTTGGGGGATGGGCTAAAACCCTGCCTGAATGTTTCTTACCTAAGATGGGAAGAGATCTTTCTTATTGCTGCTATTAATCTGACAGCAGAGCTGGAGGGACCAATTCAAATTTAAGAGCTAAATTTAATCTGAAATGATCAATACCCTGGAACTTGCCATGTCCCAAAAGATTAGGCCAAATAGCAGCATTATGTATTCTGAGCTCATGTTGCAATCCACTGTGTAGTTACTAATTCTATTAGGGAGAGCATATTTCCTCCTCCTCACCCATTTCCAGTGGATAAACCCATGCTAATGAATTTGACATTCAATGGTTAGCAACATACAGAAAAACCTTATTTGGAACCAAGCAAAAATGTATTTCACATCTCTGTTATAAGAGAAAACATTCATTTTTTAATCCAAATGGATAATGGCTTTGCCATCAGTAAGTTAATTTTTAAAGCTAATATTTGTTCCTGACTCACAAATCCTTTAATAGCACAGTGTGCATGAAGCTGTGTACTACAAGCTTAGGGGGCCATCCATTCACACAGATCTTAATTGAAGATCAGGGTCTTAGCTGTTTTCCAATCATCACCCTAGCATGCATCTAAAAGTCACTGTTATCACTGATGCTGGCAGCTCATCTTAGCACAATACACAAAAATTAGCTTTGGTTCCTGAGCAATGTGACAACCAGTTTAGATTAAGCTTTTTCTAGGGGTTAAGGAGGTTTTTTATGTGTTACAGGGGGTTTTTTTGTAACGCTGGATTCCTCCTATATGGCACCTGGTATGGAATGTCTGAATCATGTAAACTGATTTTTTTGTATTAGATGCCTACTAAAGCTAGAAGCTAAAACCAAGCTTGCTACTATGATATCCCATGATATTATTACACTCAGCCCCATGGAATCAGATAATTTGTAAAAGTGCTGATTTTTTCATGCTTTATCTCATCTGGGCATTTGCTTTGTCTCAGGTTTTGCTCTAGATATTCCTTTTCACCATAACTTTACTCGGTTCAAAGAAAAACTGTATTGTATCCCATTTCTAATAGAAACCCAAATGCATGTTAATAAAATTCAGAGGATGAAGGAATAAAGTTCAAGTTTAGCTCTCAGACTTAGTATTTCAAAAATGGCATAGCAATATGGCAGCTTTCTGTGCAGTTGTGACTGTGTTTTAGCTAATTCACAGAACGTTTAGATTCTAAAGGGACAGGCACTGTGATGGTGATGTGTACAGAGCCATCAGACTTCGGGAGAATCACACATCACAATTTATTACAATCTGGTGATCTATTATCCCCTTTCTTGCTCAGCTAGAAACAGTGAACACTGGACTAGATAAAACAACACTGGCAACAGTGGTATTTAAAGACAGGTTTTGATGGAAAGGGATACTTTTAACTATGTACTTTTCTGAATCAGAGCCATAGGCATACACTCTTACCCTGTTGAAAGCAAAGATTTAATTTGACTTTTGTGAGAGAAAAATAAGTATGCACTCTGAACTGAGATAAAGGAAGATTTACTCTGAATTCAGCTAAGTTTCAGCACTTTCCGAATATTGGAATCTTTCAAAACGTTTCAGAGTAAATGTACATATATTTATATTCACCTATCAAAAAATGTATAAATTAAATGGCACATGCAAAATATTTGCATATATCTAGACACACAGTAGTCTGACTCTACATTGAATGTAAAGCGGAGTAAATATGTCTCAATGTACTTACAGTGTAAACATGTAAAGTGCATAATTACTGGATTTTTTTACAACTAAATCCAGATTATCACAACACCTTAATGTCAATCTGCAATGGAAGAAGCAATTTTAGTATGAAAACAAGGTTGAATGTGTGGACAGAAAGTTGAGCCCCAGTCCTGTTTTTAACTTCACTCTTAACATCCAGTTGCTGGACCAACTGCAGTGGCAACTGGTTGGCTTGGAGCCCTCTTTTGCTTCTCTTTGTTTTGATATGACTGACATGGCACCCTGTTAAAAGTTCTTCCTCTTTGAATAGCTGGTTTGGAGACTGTGTAGAAGTCTTTAAAGACACCCTTAAAAAGAGAGGGAAAAAAACCCCTAAAGCTAAGAACCACCTGTTGTCTATAGTACAGTGAGTTCCCCCCTCACCCCAAGAAAAATATTTTCTTTGAAACACATCTCAGTACATGTTGCTTTATTTATAAGAAGAGTGTCCAGTTCTGAACACTGTCACTCACCACAAATATAAGCTATTTAAATATTCTATAAAGCAAGAAAAACATATTTCTGCTCTGCTTTGTAACCAGCATTACCACCAAGCTGCCCATTGCTAAGTGTCCATCAAGAGCTAAATTCTCCTTTCTGATTAACAAATGACAAGCCCTTCCACTTCAAGATATTACTTTGCTATCCCACTTTCAGTCTGAGAATGCATAACATTCATTAATCAGAGCACCCAGCTCCCAGCCTCTTCTTGCTTCATTTAAAGTAAATACCAGAATTGTCTTAGTGTGCAATGTCACAGTGAAATTTTTCCCAGTCCTGGGCAGCTGCTAATATCTTGAAAACATCTCTGCTTGGATTTTTACATTTGCAGCACAGATGAGAGCAAAGAGACAAGTGTGCACCAGGTGACCTCCCTGTGTAGCAGCTCACAAAACCTTACCCACAGTGCAAATCCAAACTGTCTTCCGGCTCACAGTTCTGAGGGATACTCTGCCTTTCTGATTCACGGCCCATTCCTGACTTTTCAACAGAGTACCATTCTGCACTTGATCTTGTGCACTGTTAACAACCACCGAGCTTCCTAGTCTGACTGAACACCTGTATTTCTGTAAATCTGTATTTCTACATCACATAATTCACAACTGTTCAGAGAGATGATGGTTTAGCCCACAAAGAAGCAGAGTCCATTAGCTCACACAGAGTACCTGGCTAGTACTCAGTTAGCTGACACAGCTACATGCCATATAAACATAACCTGATCAAATGATCAAATATCAGTTTGTTGCTGTCAATGGCAAAAAACACCCTACCACACCAAATAAGGCCAGGATCTCACCATAAATATATTTCAGCCATTTACGTGGGAGGCAAGCGTGCAAAGTCCTTTTTTAGAGCAAAATCACAGTGTCATGGTGATACTTAATGATTTTTCAGGGTCAGCAAGAGAAGTCTCACCCTTAGGACTCTCAGAAACACCACAGAGAGATGCAAGCATAAGCATAAAGCTTTAAGGAAGTTTTAACTAGTACATGAAACAGTATTTTGCACACAGGAGAGTTTCTCATTGAGCATTTAAATACAGAGATTTAGTTCCCTAAATACATATAGCCACTACAGAAAAAATGAGATAACAACAATATAAGTCTGGAAAACAACTGAAATCCAAGTACTTTTTGTTGCAGTTTGTGGTGTGCCACTCGGCACTTATAGCCCCACACAATACTGGAAATCTGTTTCTATGAAGAATGCAGAGATCCTGCTACAACTTTTGTCTGTGCCTGCCAGAAAATTCTGACTGAGAGATTTAATGGCTGACGGTTCCACATATGTTTCTGTCAACGTGATCCTCGACTCCAACTGCGTCCTACAGAGAAATGCTTGAACACACAAGAGCTACAGCTGAGCCGCACAAGGAAAACGGCAAAGCTGACACAGTGATACGTTTTTAGAACAGAGACAATATCTTAATTCATTATCTAGAATGGAAAATACACTGCTTTAACAGAATGCCATGTTTCACAGCTGGATTGCCATCATTTATGGTTTTTACATAATGCAGCAAATAGATTCGATAGGACTCTCTTATCTGTTAATTCATTCTAAGGATTCTATTGCATGAATTCATAACCTGAAATCTGGTACAACTTGCTTTATTGTATTGTTGGTTTACCTGCTGTACCTCTCAGCCAAAATGCCTCTATTTTTCTATATATGGAAGAAGAGAAGAGGCTTGGTGGTTTAATAAACCATTGAACAAAGACAAGCTAGTCCATAAAATCTGAGTCAAAATCAGGCAAACTCAACAGTTTGGGCTGAGACTTTGTTTGTGTTTCAAATCAAAACCTTGGTCATAAACTCCCAATAAATAAATCCATCTGCCATGCCATTCTAGTCTCCCTGACTGCTGATAATGAAAAGAGAAGCTTCTCCTTGGGCAGAGCAGGTGTTAGAAAAAAAGCAGCCAGTCTGAGCCCCAAGGCCCGTACATGGTTGCGTCCTGCTGGGTTGAGTTACGAAGAAATCCAAACCATTCAGTGTGTGGGTGAAAGGAGGGAGAGGTCCATGCCTTTCTTTCTCCTTAGGCTCCACATGAGTCTAACACTGCCCCCCCTCTTTCAATATGTTTATCAGCAAATTTGACTCTGAACAACAACTAAGGGATATTTATGATGACAGCAGCTGCAAAGTTGTTAAAAATATACAAAATTTCATTGTGTGGGTGGGAAGATTGCCCTTGCTGAAGAGAGACAGAAATCCTAGCAGCCCAATATTTTTGGCCACAGCTTGCTGTATTTTGACACATAGTCTAGGAACCCAAATCCTTGTTGTTGCCCTTGTTATCCTTGTTGAAGATCTTTTAAATGCAATCTTTTAAAATAAAAATGTGAGGCCATTTTTTTTTTCATAGATGAAAGAAGATAAATTATTTTCCCACCTGCTATCCATACACCAGGCCAAGCTGCCTGGGGTAGCTAAAAAAAAGCATTCCACAACTCTGCATGGATTCCAGTGGATTGCTTAGCAGAGCCAAGATTTGCGGCTTTCAGCTGCTCCTGTGGGTCTGTGTGGCAAAGTGCACAGAAAATGCCATGCCAACCATTCCTTCAGAGCAGATGGAGAGAGGTGTATTTGCTAATCATCACAGAAACTGTTATATGTCTTTAAATCCTCTTTATAAAAACAATTTGCTTTTCAGCAATTTATTGAACAGCTACTAAGCTGAACTTCTGCCTAGCAGTACGTGACTACACATCCAAGTTTTTGCTTTCTCTCCAAGATCAAGTAGGACAATGAATAGCAGTGACCACAACATGCTCACACTGTAACTGTGACTCCTAGCAGCCTTTATGACAGCTAAAATTGTCTAGGATTTTATAGTTCTGTATTTCTGAAAATAATGTTGCTAATTACAACTAATGCAGAACATAGTATTTAAAAGTGGAAATTGTTTGGCTTAGCCTAGGTTTTTTCCACAGGGATATAAGTTACCTACAGAAATGTACTCCATCCAGAACGAGAGATATACCAGGTATAACTATCATGACTCAAAACTATACTTTGCTTTCTAGCCAGATATCCAGGGCTTTAACATAATCTTCAAAAAAGATATGAGTTCCTTGGCCTCTCTGAAAGCTTCTAAAAGCACCTAAAACAATTTTAAAGAATGTATCCCAAGTCTCAAATCACCCTTTCTATAGCTGAAGGCAGACAATACTTGAAAAGACTTGTGCATTTGACAGTCATTTTCCCTTGCTCTAAGCCAAAGGGAATGACTGTGTGATTTCTTCTGCATATAGTGAAGAAATAGTAAATAAGTAGCCTGGCATGCTCTCAAAATCACTGCTACCCTCAAATTATCTTTACCCTCAATCACAAAATTAATACACAGATGACTTAAAATATCAAACCAGATAAAGGCAGCCTAGCTCTGTAGTGTCACAGTTGCCAGGGGTGGTGGCTGCAGGAGGCAGCTCTGCAGAATGAATGAGCGCTCTGGTGCTTGTCTGCATGGAGTCTCCTGCGCATTATTTAGTCCATGCTGGATTTTGCTGGGATTTTTTGCCTAGAAAACCCTCAACACCCCTGTTCTATTTTCACCTTCAGCTGGAATCACTGAAAGGGCTTGAGACAGCAACAAACCATTCCCTATGCTTCAATATGAAGTAAAATCTTAGGTCCCAATCCTGGCAAGGATTAAGAATTAATATTAAGAATTAATATTAAGAATTAATAACAAAGTTACTAGTACATTGTAGCAATTCTTTTGTGTATTCTGCAATATTTGCTCCACTGATACTTTTTGTATTTCTTTGCCCTCTGTGTTTGTCTCTAGTTTGAGGAAATCTCCTACCAAATGAATTTAAAGCCATTAGTGCATCTTAGTCTTTTATAAGCAAGATTGAACTCCTTCTTTATGTTATTTGCATTTTCACTCATTGATTGCATTATCTGCAGCATGTCCACTTTACACTACAAAACTTCTTGATGTTTCTTAGGATTCATTTTAAAGCAATAAATAAAAATAGCTTTAAAACACCATCTTGTGTCCTCAAGAAACAGTGTCATTTGTTTACAGCTAAGAATCATGACAGCAGCTGCTTGCAGTCCAGGATTGCACTGATTATTATGCCATGGTATCATCAGAATGTTTTCTCTTTTTGTAGCTGTGGATATATTAGAGCTATCTGTCAGAATGAAAATATCTGCATGAAAACGCTGATGAGTGAAATAGATACTGACACCTAAAAATTTGACACCTAGAATTGTAAGAAAAACTGTGATAGAAGCAAGTCACCGAAATAATCCATTTCTTATGAAAGAAAAGAACCTAAAAAGTAGGAAGACAATTTGCCCCAGGAGCAGCAGAACTGCAAAAGCATGGTTTCCAGTAGATTTGTAACCTTTATCCCAATCTCTCTCCCTGCTGCTTACCTCATAATAATTACAGTTCCTTCTGTCTCCCTTTGAAATCTCCACTGGGAGAGAGACAGCATGAGCTATGGCTTATTAGCAGTTACATTTGCACTGATTGGCCATGGAGTTATTCTTAAATAGATAGTAAGGTAGCTGAGCTCATCTTCAGTGAGAGCTCTTACTTGGTCTTCCCCTCTGTTAATTTTCTGAATACTTCTATGCCCTTAATTCTCTTTGGGGTTTACTTATCTTTTAGGTTTCTTTGAAATCAGTCTCAGGGTTCAAAACCTGTCAGGTGAGGAATAGGGGGCTCAACAGGCAGATAGACTGCTTGGCTGCATAAGCCTATTGTCATTAGGAAACCAGGCTAAGAAATACTACTTTTCTCTTGGCTAGACTGCTGCGTCACTGCTAAACTGGAGTGCTTCAGCAGTTAAACTTTCCAAGAACCATTTCCAGTAGTCATCTAGCATGTAGCTAGTCTATTTTGAAGAGTACAGAGATAAGTACTAGTCTACGGAATTTAATTTATTCATATAAGCAGAGCCAGAAAGTACTAGGACTTCAATGGGAATCTTAAAGAAGTGGCAGTCTTTTGTCTGAGCATAATAGCACAGGATAAAATAAAGTTGAATAACACAGTAAAGAGAAGCAGGTGGTGCTCCAGGCCATCGGTAGAACTGAAGGATTCTTACCTTCCACTAAAGAAGTGAGAGTGACTTGGTTTCTTCTGATTTTCCAGCAAGAATAGCAGAGGACATGTACAGGCTGGATGGACTGATGGTAGAACCAAACAATCCATGCCTCTTTTTAAGGAAAGGGCACATGTTGCTCCTCCGATACATCTTGACATTCATCACTCTTCTTGTAGCCAGCATGAATTCCACTTCTGTTGTCAAAGTTGTGTCATGCTCTAGAGCAAGAAAGATCCACTTAAAGTCATAGTCATGGCCCAGAAGAAGCCAAGATTTTGCATTGACTGAAAAGTAGTTTACACTGTGTAAGGTTGAGATACATACCTTGTATCAGCTCCATTTCATTGTCTTCCTCTTTCTCTCATCAAAAGATATCAGAAATTTACTTCAATGCCAAAATTTGGGCAAATATAGTAGGCAGTATTTGGCAGACGTAAGTAACTGAATAACACAGTCAGACTTTAAAGTAATTCTAGGAGCATATCACCATATGGAGTGGAGACAGTTGTGGAAATGGGTGTTGAAAGAGATGGAATCTAAACGTATACTGATGAAAGACAATCTGAAGCAAGAAAAGTTTAGGACTTCGAAGAATGAGGAGAAGACATAGTAACTGGAGGAAGACGAAGCTGAAACAACAAGAGTAGTCTAAAAAATTTCAGATTAGTGTGACACGAAGGTGACTTTAGTGCCAAGGAGCTGGAAATACTTAAAGAGAGAAGTCCAAGTCTTATCATACATCACATAGTTTATAGCATAGGACACTAAGTTTTAGACAAAGACCATCACAGGAATTGAGAGAGCATAAATTGTGGGAAATTATTGTTGATATTGTTTTGCATCGCAACATATTTTATTGGAACCAGGGTTTACAAGAATACATACATGTATATGTAAAGGATAATCCTTAGTAGAATAAATACAGTTGTACTGCGCCAAATAAAACTTTGTTAACCTAAATACATGACCTTTACAAGATGTACAACGCATGAATACAAAAGCTAAGCTTCCCCAGTGTGTCACCTCAGCTTGCAGCAGTCTGAAGTTTAAAGATGTTCTAAAGCAAAGGTTAGACCAAGATTGTTGTATTCAAAGTCCCAAACAACTTTGTTTCCATGGATCTGTCAAATTAAGTTTTTTTCACTTAGGGTAAAAAAAATGAAAAAGTCTACAATTTCATGGAGAAATGTACAAACAATTGCTTCATGTTATTAGTTTAACTATGTTGCTTTTTCATTTAATGCCCTTTTATCTGTTGTTGATATTAATAAACAATAAATTTCAATTAAATAAAAAATATTTTAAACCATCTTTCTTTTTACTATGTTCTGTCAGTGTTTCCTTTATGATTTCACTTACTATTCTTAAGTTCTTGCTGCCTGAAATGAGGCAACTTTTCCATTTTCAGTAGCTCTCATGACCTGGGGATACATACTTTCAAGAATATTTTTTTCTTATTTTCAGAAGTGCTTTATTTCAGTACAGAGAAAACTCCATTCTGAGAATCAAATTTTCTAGACATGGAAAAGTGTTTACAAAAAAAGAAAATAGAACTTAAATTTAGACTACATGTGAGGGAAATATTTTTTAAAATGAGGGTGGTGAAACACTGGAACAAGTTGCCCAGAGAGGTGGTAGAAGTCCCATTCCTAGAAATATCCAAGGTCAGGTTGGACAGGGCTCTGAGCAACCTGATCTAGTTGAAGATGTCCCTGCTCACTGCAGGGGGGTTGGACTAGATGACCTTTAAAGGTCCTTTCCAAATAAAACCATTCTATGGTTCTATGATATTCAAATGTTTATAATATTTTTACATCTAGAATCCAGCTGTGGTAACTTATAAGTCAGAACAACAAAGTAACATCTCAAGCCAAGAGGTGTTGGGAGCATACACTCCTACATGCATGGAATTCTTAGCTATGAATGAGAGGAAGAATGTGGAAGAAATTATACCAGCAGCTTCTTAAGGGATGCCCAAGGGACAGTTGCAGCTATAAAGCCAGATGGAGAGCAGAATTTGAGAGTCAATTGCTTTGAAAAGGAAATTCAAGTGCTGTGAATAGAAGGGGTCAATCAAGGATATGATGACTGTAAAGCACTAAATGTAATCCAAAACCTTCACCCCAGTTTCAGCAAACTCCAGAAAAATATGCAGGTATGGAACAATAAAGAATAAACAGAAAGCAATAATTTATGTTTTATGACTGACCTCAGCGAACTCAGTAACAGAACTTTATTTTACCTTGTGACAATGCCTCTAAAAGGGATGACTTGGCTCCTTTCACAAACAAAGGCAATGGTGGAATTAGGATGCATTCATTATTTCTTCTTCTGGCAATGCCAGAAGTCTACACAAAAGAAAAAAAAAATTACTGAAGGATTTTTATTTTTAATTTTCAAATGCATAGGCTAGTATGAGAACAAAGGCCCAAATCATGTATTTTCTACCTGGATTAAATTATTTCTGCTTATACTGGTCATTTTTTGACAACAGGTTGACTGTTCAAGCCTTACAGCCTGGTCTACTAAGATGGGTATCTGCACATTGTAGTTCAATGTCATGGAGAACATACAAAAAACGTGATTTAGCTAACATTTAGATAGCTCCATTCCCAGCAGACCTCATTTGTGCCACTTTACATAAATGAGCACGAGCAGATGACAATGAAACTCACGTTACCTGCTGCTATGGAAAAATCTATTGTTAGGAAAGAGACCATATCATAAGGCAGCATACATCCATCTGTGTTGTTCTATTTATGTAGTACAACTGCAAAAGGAGGGTGGCACATCATCAAGTTTCATATCATTGACTGTGGGAGCAGCTGCACCACATCCAAACTAAAAGAAACCTGAAAGTGTCACCATCAGCATACAAGAAATACAGACCCTTAGCGTAGATGTTGTATATAACTGAAAGTAGACTCGACATATGATGAAATGGTGAGAAAATGAACATTTAACACCTCATGCAACACTATAGTCTTTTCAAGAAAGATGTTGGAAAAAAAAAAATCTGAATTTTTGTCACTCATTTAATCAGCTTGAGCCCCCTGGCCACTGAACAAAGTTAAAGTTATTCTAGGCACATAATTTCTGTATTAATAGCCATCTACAATACATAATCACTCAAATAGACTATTTCATATACTTACTACATAACTTTCTCCTTCTGGTAGAGATCACAGAAGGTTCATGTTGTTAGTATATAAGTCTCTGTCTTCTCTAGGAAAAGTAAATAGGTTGTCAGAATCAAAACAGAACAGAAATTATTATAGTCTATATAGTTTACTGTAAACCAAGATAGACATTACATTTAGAGTTTTGTTTTTTTCCCACTGCTTGACATAACTGCTAACTAAGAGCAGATAGTGTATAATTAATCTGTACTTCAGAACAAGTATGTTAAAACTGTCAGAAGTGTAACAGGAGCAAGAATTTCTATCTTCCTAATTAGATGTCCCAAACACTGGTCTTTTTATGCCCCCCTCTTAAATCACTCACACACACACACACCAAGTTCCCTGTTTTCTTCTACATTAAACTTCTTGTCCATCTCCAGAGCAGAGACTGTGGAGTAGGGAGGGATGAAGTGACCTCCTTCAAGAGAAGGACCTTTGCGTAGGTCAAATTTACTATTCACAATGGATAGTCTTTCTAGTTCAGTAGAGCGCAGGGGGAGGAAAAAGGGATAGAAATCCAGCTGATTAAAGAATATTCTGTTTTCCTAACCCACTTTTTCTATGGGTAAGTACTGAATTTTTTTCCATTTCTTGGTGCCCTGAGATATCCCAGGTCGCACTCCAAGAAGTGAGAAACACAATTCGAAATGAATTGGAACACTTAAAATGCTCTAGAAGTGTTAATTGCTCAGAAAGATGGAATAATATTTAAATAATAAAAAAAAAGTAATTGTTCTCCAATAAGCCAAAAATTAAAGTGATGCCTCATTCCAAAATAAAAAGGAGTAATAATATTTTCTATGTTATTTGCAATGCTTTTGCTTCCATTAATTGTATATGTTCTTGTGAACATGTACACACACTAAAAATTATAGTATTTTCAGTACACTAATATAATTGTTAATTGCATTATATGATAAGTCAGAGCATAACAGTATCTTTGTTTAGTCAACACAATACATTTGAATGCTTCATACACAGCAAACTACCTCAAAAATGTAAGTTGGAGAAACAAGTTATTTCGTGGATATCATGTGACACAGGAATTCTAAAGACTTTCCATATCTCTTTATGAAGAAAATAAAAGAAGCAAACTCAACAGATTATGAATTCTGGTATTTTATAACCTATCTCTTTGCAAAAAGAGCACTCTAAGGTTGTTTTTAACTGCAGGTCCAGGTTTTGGCTCCCTCTCATTCTTGAGTTCCACATCATTTTGACTGCAGCCACCCACAATTAACGTTTGTATTTACATACCAACAGATCATATGAAACAGAACAGAAATTACTGTGCTCCTCACTTTTTGAGCTGCTCTACAATGGGTAAGAAGTTTTCTTCTGAGCTGCAGGCAAGCTGTTTCATGAGTATGTCCATCCCATTGCACAGCCTTATGAGGCTTTCTAGGTTTTACCCCACAAGCTACATAAATTGCACCCTCGACAGAGCTTAAGAAGCCAAAGGCAAACAGCTTATCTTTCTTCTTGATGATTCCTGGTGAGTCTAATGTGTATGAACAGCACTGAAGCCCCTATTCAATCTCAGCAAGTTTTCTTCACTTGTCAACGAGGTATTAAAATCTTTCAATACAGTTCACTAGAGTTTTGTCATTGATACCTTACTATGGAACAGGGAAATTTCCACAGCACTCAGTCAAATGCTTTTACAAGTAAAGTTTCTTACAGTATTACCTGGTCCTGTCCCAAATATATTTCAGAGTGTGTGTTGACAAGCACAGAGGAAGAGAATTTCCTATGTAATACCTTTGATGAACACTACACACACCACTTGACAGGACCTTAGATGAGTTCATATTCAGTGCTAGGTGCAAAATAAATACTGCTATGAGTTCTCACCTTTTAGAGATTGTCATTTATTGTTAATGAAATGAGCTTGTATTCCCTTACTGTCATTATTCTCCCAGCAAAATAAAATGCTACTAGTATTCTTTGCATGGCACTCATGTTCAGACATCAGGTGTCTCTGGGCAGTTTACCTAGAGAAATTATCATATTAAAAGATGAGAGTGATAAGTGTTGGGAACAATTTAAGTGCAAATTTTGTCAGATACTATAGTTCTCAAACTATCAGTTTGTGCTTTTAAAAATGCAGCAAGATACATATCCTACTGTTCCATTTTGGCTCTGACACTGCATAAGCAAGGTCATTTCAGGTGATCTATATATAGAGAAAGATCTTACTCTCTTGAATACTATACTGAAAAAAAACCCCAACTGTATAATTGACTGCTACAGGGAGAGGATCCAGCTCATTATTTGAATTACACATCCATCTGTTTCAGTCAGGATGGTTTATAGAGGTTTCAAGAGTTAGTTGAAATTGTCAAATAGCACATAAGATAATTTTAAACTATAGAAAAGACTTATTATGCTCTTGCTTTTGTGAATCAGCATTTTTTTTAAAGGAGAAAATAAGAAGTTTATTGTGTAATCCAGGGATTTTAAGAAGCTTATACCAACCTCTTTTGGCCCTGGACTATCTGTTATGCTAAGCCTGGGTTTTATATACTCCTTGTCCCTTTGCTTTCTGATTAATTTACTATATTCAATTTAGCCTCTCATGTTATTTCTCAGTGTTAAATATTAAAACAGAAATATTAAATCATAACTAAAACAACAAATAAATTAAAAATATTTGTCTTTTGTTCTTTCCTTCCTCTAAAGTATTATGAAAAGGAAGAATGAAAACATCTTTCTCAACAGACTCTTGTATTTCATCAACAATTCCATTTCTTCATGTTTTGGCTACTAAGAGATTAAGCAGATTTTGACTATGTGATTTTACACAATCTGTTAATGTGGCTCACATGTAGAAATACCTATATTCTCTCTTCTTTTCCTTACTTTTTGTATTAGTTGCTCTAAGCTGAGCTCCCCAGTGTGCCTGCTGCCAAGGTCCCTTGCCTCCTATCTTTCATGAAATCACAGTTGGAACCTGATTTTCATTATCTGAAATTTCTTGTCATCTCAATGAGAATAATTAGTAGCAATTTACTTCCTACTTTATTCTTTACTTATGTATGTATCCTCTTTCAAACCTCTGGAAGCCACTGATTTCCTTAAGCTCTGGATCTATATAAATAGCTTGCTTTTATTGTTTTTAGTCTAGATGCCAAATTCAGGATGCTGACAAATGTATTGCTTTGAAAACTTACATTTTTCACATGGTCTGGGAAAGTACCTCAACTTCTTCTACACAGTTCTGCACAGAACTACATAAATCCAAAATGTTTTATTTAAACCTTCAATGTTTCAGACTTCTGACTTCTACTACACTGAGAAGGAAACTTTTTGCAGAAAACTATTTCTTCAATTCTCAGTGTACTTCCTGTTTTCCTGTGATCAGACGAATGTCTTAGCTCAAGTACTTCATAACTCCAGGTTTGGGTTGTTGTGGGAAGAGAAATAGATTCATGAAGGTGCTATCAAGAAACTAATTCAGTGATTCAAGGTCTCCTTGTTGATTCCAGGTACTGGCATGGGGAAAGAAGCAAAAATAATTACCAAAGAAGGCAAAATTTATTCTATGCTAAAGAAGGCTTCAGAGGAATTTATAAATATTGAAGTGTATATTCTGATATAGCTCAGTTCCCCACAGTTAAGGAAAAGATGGTCGGGAAAGGGAATTGGAAAATAGAGGAAAATTGCCACAAGTCTACAAAGAGAAAGAATCAATACATCCTTCAACAAAGAGACACAGTGAAGTGTGGAGAGTTCATTCATTGTGTGTATTTGCTCACACTAGAGTTCAAAAGAAGCTCTTCAGGCTTCAGTATATAGCTTTTCTACTCCCACGGGCAGAATAATTGGAATAAAAGGGAAGTTGGGTAACTATTTTCAGCTGAGCTTTCAGGATTACAGGAGGAAAGTTGATAAACCCAGAAAATTTCAGATACTCTTCCTGTATCTCCAATTCAAACAGAGCTATTCAGTTGATAAGGTCGTTCTTCATATGTGAGACCATTCACTGTCAAGTGTTCTTACAGTTCTGCTTCCACTATAACCTTTTTGTTAATGTTAGCCATTGTTGGTTAGTTTGAGTATGATACTTGTGGTAGAATTTATCCTCCAATCCAGCTCATTAGAAAAGGTGTCTTAAAACAGGTTGAGAGGTTACCTCTCCTTATAAGGACCACTAAACCCAGACATCTGCACTTGGCCTTGCTATTTTTATTAAAAAGAAGCAGAATTTCCCCAGACCTACATTAACGTACTCTTATTTTAAGATATTTTTATGTCCTTTAGATAATGGATGAGGTGGGAATTTCCTAGTAAATATGCACTCATGTCATCAATTATTAACAATTCACAGATGCACCAGCTTATTTCTGTCTAGAAGAATGGCTAACAATTAAGATAACAATTAAGAATTTATCAGTTTTTTAACCATAGGAGAGATGGAAAGCCTAACCTACCAAGTACACCTGTCATACCTTCATTCTTTGGCCTACTGTGAGCATATTAGCTCAGTAATTAGGCACAGCATCCTTGTTATTTACTCTGAAATAAAGTGCAAGGATAGAAATTTCATTGTCTTCAAAAAACAGGCCAGGAATATATTTATCTTTTTTTTTTCCCCACTGCATTTCACCTTTTCTGGCATCCTCATGTAGACAAGTTGAAGGTAACAATCAGTTTTATGTTACCACTCTCATAGTATTTTTTTTTCCAGGTAACAATAAAACACAGATGCTGTGTATCCTAGTCTACAGACTCACAATTACAGTGAACAAGCTACAATAGTTTATGTTAACATTTCCTCCCCAAAGAGACATTTTCACACTAAAAAGGTGGATATTTTTCAGCAGAGGCTGCCATTACCTCATCAGCTGCCCTCCTTAAAACACATGTGGTCATCAGACCAGGTCTGTTACATACCTGCAAGGTTGCAAGTCTCCTCCACAGTTCAGAGGAAACAGGACAACTTGCAATCTCAGATGAGCTTAATACCTCTCATACTCTTCAAATGGGGGCAGAAACAGAAGTGCATTTGAGAGGTGCAAGGCACTAGCACTTCACTCTGTCCAGGCTCAGAATATTGCTTCTGAAGGTCCAATTTTGATCATCTCAAAAACGCTTGGCTAGGCAAACAGCAATCTCTCCCTGAGAAAGGAAGAAGTTAGGAGGCTTCAAAGAGGAATACAGAATAAGAGTCAGACTGCCTCTCTGTGTTCCACTAGGGTTTTATTGCCTGTCAAGAAAGCAAAATAACTCAGTCTACTGACCCACCCATGCCCTCATCCATCCGTCCCTTTTTTTATTAATTATTTACATAACTTGCTTGAATAAGCAGTGGTTTAAACAGAGCCTTTCAAATGGCTCATAGGGAACTAATGTACGTGATTCAGTGAGCCAGTGTTCTGGCCAGCAAGTCCACCTGCCCCCAAGAAACAGCAAGGTTAGACCAACCAGAAACTTTTTCTCAGCAGAATGGCAGGTTTCCAGATTGACAGTGTGTTGCAGCTGACAATGCCTATTCTCCCAGCTGTGGTGAAGGACAGAAAATGCTCATGTCACTCCCTCTGCTTTTACACTAAAGTGAAACAAGACTGGAATTTAAATAACTGCACTCAGCAGAACCAGGCTTCAGACTGAACAGCCTTGATTTTAACCATAAAATTTCATAACTGCTACAGACTATTCTGCAGACTGGATCTGGGAGAACCTACAAAGACTGGAGGTGTTCACATAGTGAATTTCAGCTCTCCAGTTTTACCTATTGCTATAAAGGAAAAGGAAAGACTACTGTATTCGTTAGGTTCTGTACTGAACTAAACTATTGCGATTCATTTGAGAACAGCATGTCATTTGTTGCAAATGTTGGATGGTCATTCTTAGAGACACAGATATTTTACAATATCTGGAACAGATGCTGTCAACAAAACTGCTCAAGCGTCAGTCTCTGAGAATACAAGGCAGAGGGAAAAAGCTTCTGCAATATAGTTTTGTTTCTCATCAAAGATAACTTCAGAGACTGGTGACAGAGAAGCAAAAATCAACTAATCTGAGTATACTTATAAGAAATACATACCTAAAGCTGAGATTGTTTTCAGGCTTTTGATTTTCAGACTGAACATAGGAAAAATGTTTTTGCAAAGCAGTAATTCCTGTAAATATCAGAATGTTGCTCAAAATATTTCCATTGAATAAAACTGACAAATGAAATACACTGCAGCTTTTAGTTCCTATTGAGCATAATGAAACTGGATAAATAAATATCCAAACTCTTAGGCTGCAGTATGGCAAAGTCTTTAACCATACTCTTTGAGGAAAGAATTTGTATTCAGACTGTCATTTAAGTATTTGATCAACTTGAGATATACATAGTCTGGTGATTCTCATTCAGAATTTTCTCACATTATTTTCAGTGTCTGAAAATATGAAAACATACCAGTTTTCTTTAGAATGCCTAAGACACTTTTATACTATAAAAACATCAGCTATCCTGGACAAATATCTCTGTCAGGCCCTGTCAGGCTCTTTTGTGGGTATTCAAACTACAACCCACCACCAGATAAAAAGCCACCTGAATGGTGGGTGGAATACATGTTAAACACCAGTTGCGTGAAGAGATTCTACCAGCTCCTCCAGGCTGTTCAGTGTGGCATCAGAACTGTTACTCCCTTCCGTCCCTGGAGCCTTAGCTTCAGGCTCCTCAGCTGTTTGCTTGAAATGGGGAGTCAAAATCAATCCAGCGTGGATATCTGCCTCCTTACTCCTCTCACACTTTCAGATACGTAATATTTAACCAGGCAGTCAAATATACCAGCTCAGGTAGAATAGAAGAAAAGTGTATTTTTCCTACTTTCCTCATTCAAAAGAAATGCTTCACCAAATTTTAAGAGAAAAAAAGGAAAATCCAGATTTTACAAATTTCAGGCAGCTGTTAGATATGAAAAATGTCAACTCATATTCTATATGATTCTATATATCACATTATTAGAACCACATTATTATATATACCATAGAATCTGGATATTCTAAGAACTTTAAATAGAGCACTCAATATCCTGTGGAATTGACCTATTTGGAAATAAACATTCATGGCACTCTAAAGTCTCCAATAATTCAAACACAAATTAATGTATACATATTATTCCATAAGGTAACTCTATTAAGTTACTGATACATATAGACTTGTGCAGGTCCTGTACTGGGCTAGAACAATAATGTTGTATATATCAACCCTACTGAAAAAGAAAAGATACTGTAGGTTGTTGTTGGATTTCTTCTCTGACAGCTCCCTAAGGAGATAGTACAAAAGTATTTATTATTTATATATAAGCCAGCATGTCAACACATTTTTAGATAACTCTCAGTGTACAGGAAACTACAGAATAAATTATATATGACATTTGTAGCTATTCTAAGAAAGTTGGTATTGCACAGCCAGCAATCTACAAATTAGATATAAAATGCTTGCATGGAAGTAATATTTTTTGGTATGTTGTTGGTGTTCCTAACTATTTCATGCCACTATCTATATAAAATTCAGATGAAATCTACTCAACATAGCCTTCTGTAATCTGATAATATCTGCCCAGTTTGTGCACTTTCAGATGTCCTGAGGTGGTGTGCCAGATGTTAGGAAGGTTGTATTTTACTTCAAAACCCACAGGTATAGAGCAAACATATTTTGTTATGCATACCATCAGGTACCTGTTTCTTACCAGAGAATAGAGTGTGTCTAATCATTAAATTCCATCCTGCAGTATTTAAATCAAATTAATTCATACAGATATATAAATTTTTCCCCCTGTGGATTTTCCTATCGAAATAATCTGGTTACTTTATGTGACAGCAGATGAACTCACTGAACCCGATTCTACTCTAAGACACACACACATAAGCAACAGGAAGTCAATGGGTTTGTACAGGTTGGATTGCAGATTGCAGTTTTCACAAGAAATCAGTACAAGTTCATATGCATATCCATTTTTTATGGAAATAAAAATATCAAGTTCAAGATTACAATCCATTCCCGCCTAAGATCAAAACTGTATTTGGTGGTTAGGAAAAGTGGACCTGCAAAGCTGGTAAATGATAATCCACTCAAACCATTTTGCAGAAGCTAGAAGGCTGCAATTAGATGCATATCTCACTTTTCCCCCTGATATCAAGCTCTCATCAGGTGTCACAACACTTCATATGGAGAATATTTTTGGAATCACCAGTTCTTTCACCTTCAAGATATTTGCATAATGAGATTCACTTCTATTCATATGTTTCTGCTCAGGGGAGCTGATGAGCTACACCTTACTATCTTATAAGCATCCTCGAGTTGGATTTAAAGAGACAATTAATTAGAGACAATTAATGAACTGAAGTTCTAAATGTTTCTTTTTATCCTGGGTTTTAGACAGCAGTCAGACCTTCCAGACACAAGCTGGCATACTTCTGGTCCTAAATCCTAATACCTTCAACAGCTTTAAGTGGTGGCTCCACACAGAAGGGCCATAAGAAGTTTCACTATGTTCATCATGCAGGAAGAACATAATGTTACATGTTTGTCAGGGAATTCAATATCTCCCTTCCCTGTTAAACTTCTACGTGCCAATAACAGGACTTTGAGGTGGCCACCAGGCTTTGAATTGTGTGAAGTCTCTGACCTGAGATGAGCTGACCATCTTATACTGTGGCTAATTGTGCACAAGAAGTGCTCCCTGTCTCTCCCCCTTGCACTTTCACAGATGTACAGGTTTAATTCACTCAGATCTTGCTTTATTTTTCCAGGGTATCTGCAGAGTCAGAAACACCTCTGCAGGCAAAAAAGATGGAGCTCAAAGTTGAAAGAACTGCCGTTATTTTGCTTTCAGTTTACTCCTTTTTCTGCAGCACTTTAAGACAGAGGGTGGGGGAAGCACATGCGAAATCCATTTAATTATAAGCTGTTAACTTGAATAAACTAGTTCAGAGCAACAGTTTTGTGATAGTTTAACTGAGAAGTTTTTAATATAAGAGTTTAACCTGGTAAACAGCATTAGGAAATCTTTTGGACCAATTAGCTAAAAATATCTCTCAAACAGCTTTCAGCTGCTCAGAAACGCCAAGGGTAATATTTTGATCATTGTGTTTTGTTACAGGGATGTCAGGTAGGGGAAGACTTTGAATTACATCGATGTAATGATGTGATTCAGTAGCATAGCTGATGTATGAGCTACGAAGGTAAGCAATAAGGAACCTGACAAAGCTGAGTTACTTAAAGTTAATGACCTAGATCTTTGTGACTAAATATGTGATCTGTGTGATATATCAGTTAACAAAGAGATTCAAATAGATGCTTGAATAGCTTCTTAATTATTAAGAAGAAGGGCTCACCCACTCTTAGGAGCAGAACAGTAGAAATCATAGAGTGAGATACTGACCTCTGATTACTTACTAGGCCTTCCTTGCGTTTTCCTGTAAGATTTATTCTAGACTCTCCCAATGATTTTACCGATGTTATACAAGTTATCTTTGCCTTTTTTTTCCCCAATCTCTTATCTACAGACTGCTACTTGTACATAAGTTATCCAAAGATAGTCCATGAAAAAAGCTGTGTTTAAAAAACAAGCAACCACAATCCCACACATTCAAGGAAGGAAATCAAGAGAATAAATCCTACAGAAGCAGTTAATAAGGAACATCCATATTTGAGCTTATTGTAACTTTAGCTTCCATTGTAATGTAACATGCAATACATTTTTCATAAAATTTCAGTTGAGATCTCTTGCTCTATCACTGGCTTTTAATTACAGGGAAAAAAAACTGTCTTTGCTTCACTGTTCCCCTTTTTATGGCAGTATAGTTCCAGCAAATCCAAAGGTTCATGGAAAACCCACAGATCACAGAGGGTACAGTCCCTAAATTGCCTGCAGTGGAGTATAATGAAACCAAGATCATTTAAACCGAGGCTGTTGAGCCTCAGGAGGATGGCACTGAGCAGACATCAACAGTGCAATGTGAGTTCCCTGACACCATGGCCAGGCTCATAACATCTGAGCATACCTGTGCAACTGCAGCTTGGAAATACTCCTCATAGTGAGCAAGTGATGGCAAGCGATGGCAAGGGGTAGAAGGAGGAGATGGCTTACAGATGTATACATTTCCTCCAAGTCAGTGGAATAACTGTAAATAAGAGTAACTGCTAAATTCAACACAAGTAGTTGCACAATATAACCCTTAAATAAAGGTGACTGAATTTTCTCTCACTATGATAACAAGATGTTCTACTGTGCCATGGGGCTGAGCCACTCACTTTCCTTAACAAGTGTTTCTGTCATTAGCTTTTAAAGCCACCTGAGTGAAGTCAAAATAAGCCTGTGGCTAAGCAGCTATCAAAGAACAGTCCACGTAGAAGGGAAGGGCTAAGATGTCTGTGCAAAAAAAAGGATCTTTCATGATGTTTCCTTTTGTAAGGATTGAAAGGGCAGCTTAAACACTGAGGGAGTCAATACAACCCCAGATCTTCACAATATATATATGCATCTTGACGCATATGTGATTTTAATGGGGAACTAGCAAGCTGACCAAAAATGTGACCGGAATAAAAAAGACAGCTGTCATATTCATTTTGAAGTGTCATACAGTTCATATTGACATAAAGCTGTAACAATCGCACGATAGGATAAATGCAATCTGAATTATATTTTTATGACATTGCTTAGTTGTAAAAACAATGCCAGACTTGGTTCTCACTTGACATGGTGAAAATGTGAGTCTGCACTGAGTCTACAAATCTCTGTGGAGTTATTATTCCCTCTGTGCACTGGTGAAAGGCGTCCAGACCACAATGGACAACCTATAATGCAAAAATTTTTGCACATTCTTTTTCACTGGGGAGTTTATGTCCTCACATTTGTTCCATGCACGCTACACTTACTGCACTGTCTTTGCAAGAGGGCAGGCAGTGAGCTGCTGTCTGTTTCACAGTAAACTCAGACCTGCCATCTGTAATAAAACAGTGAAAAATTATTCAAGTAGACGATTGCTGGGATTCTAGCAGAACATTCATGAGAGGCATTTTATATGCTCTGAAATACTTTCTTCTGTGCCTGTCAACAGCCATCGAGCTGAAGAATAGGGACTGAGTTACAACAGCAAGGGCTGAGATACAGTCTATCATTTGAACTAAGTAGCTTAATAAATTGAATTAAACCAGAACAAAAGCAACAAGACAGGCCTATCTATCCAATCACATTTTTAAGATGATGTAAATCAGAGATGGTCAAAATTTTCCAGATTTTAAGTTTTTACTATGTACTATCAATAACACAGTTGTCAGTAAGAATAAAACCATGGAAACTACACTATAGATAAAAGGATTTTTTTTTTCATCTTGAAGATGAGAACTTTAGATGAAAATGACTCTAAATGCTCAGAAATCCTCCTGCATTTACAGAAGCCATGGCATTTTTCCTGTTGATTTGGCTGTAGACCTTAATGTCTCAATCCAGGAAAGGGATTTCGCACATGTCATTGAAGGACAGAAGCTGCTTTGCTGACTGAGAATTGGATCTAAGGGTGCTGACAGGTATTGCAGAAGAACCAGCTGAGACAGTTTAAGAAGTCACTGACCCCAGCTCTCAGTTCCTCTTCTCTGCAGGAAACTTGTCAGGACTGAATTCCTTAACAAATGTGAAGCCAACTTTCACTCAAGTTACTGTGAAATACTTTCATTTAGTTGAGGAAAGCAATGACAAAAAGTTATTTACTACCCTTGCAAAATAAGGAAAAAGAAAAAAAAAATTCGTATTTGCACAGCTCATCTTCTCCTCCTTCAGCAGCTTGAAATAAATTGCAGGATCTTGCACAGATACAGCTGAGGAAATACTAAGTTTTTCTGTCATGAATTTCTGCTGTAAGCTCTGACAGAAAAATAGTACAGTTTCCAAAAGCTGCATCTATATTTG
Organism: Antrostomus carolinensis; assembly: GCF_000700745.2. NCBI lineage: Eukaryota > Metazoa > Chordata > Aves > Caprimulgiformes > Caprimulgidae > Antrostomus > Antrostomus carolinensis. The sequence continues at coordinate 11,939 of NW_010310019.1, read as the reverse complement.
ATAAAAGATTTTTATGTAGTCAAAGCTCATGTACACACCCACAAAAGAGGACAGAGAGATAATGACAGGTGAGAGTGGTCTAAATAATACCCTGCCCAGTTACTGCCACACCCGTTACAGGAGCCATCAGCCCATAGAACCCGTCTCCACCATCCCAGGGAGGCACAGGAATACAAAAGCAAGGAGGGAACCTATGTTAAAGACTCAAAGGAAGGGCTACCCTGTCTAGGCCCCTACCAGGGCTGGCCCAGGAGACCCTCAGCACCAGAGTCTGGGTATTAAACCTACCAAGATGACCTATGCCTAGAGCACCTTTTGATAGTTTTGTCCCAGCTAGACACAGAAACTTTCTGGGGATATGGGGCATATTATAGGATGCAGGGGAAGCGCATTTCAAGATTCATTCTGGAATTAGATATTAGGAAGAAAATCTTTACTGTGAAGGTGGTCAGACACTGGAACAGGTTGTCCATAGAAGTTGCGGATGTCCCCTCCCTGGAAGTGTTCAAGGTCAGGATGCCCAACAGTCCCCCCAAACAGCCTCTGCCCATCTGCTGCTACATCACCCTGCTGCCTCCCAACCCGCGCCAGCCCCCGTGGCCTCACAGCCTGGTCCCAGACCCTCCTCCCGTTCTCTCAAACGAGTGGAAAACAAAAAAAAAAAAAAAAAAAAGAGGAAAAGAAGGAATCTAGATGATTTGGAGAGGAACAAGTGTGGGGGTAAGAGCAGACAAAGAGGTCAGTCGGGTGCAGTTTGCTGGTCAGTACACTTGTCTGGCCATGCCCTGCACCTGACCAGCTCAGTCTGTCCTATCTTTTTAAAATCCTCTCTAACTCTTTCCTGGTTGAGAGACTCTCTACTGAGTGTGTCTGCATGGGGGTCTGGGTGCCAGCGACTGAAGTTAGACCATTGGTCGGGGGGCCTGTGTGACTGGGTGGGGGTGACTGGAGAGGCCTGAGGAAGTGGAACCCAGTTTCAGCCATGGTACTGGGACCAGGACTAAGAGGCCCAGGTGCCAGTGACTAGAGCATGTGCAGGTATGTGAATACAAGTGAAGATCAAGCCAGACTAGCTGGGGAGTGGGTGAAGTGGCTGAGGAGGCGGGTGGGTGTGTGTCTCTAAGGCTGAGATCGCATGAGGAGCTGGCTATCAGAGGGGCCAGGTGTCCCAGCCTGCTGCTGGGGAGACCGTGGGGTCTGGAGGTCTCTAGGAGTGAGACCTACCAGTGTGTGTGTGTGTGTCTCTAGGGACAGGACCATAGCAGGGTTCACTACTGGTGACCAAGGGAGTCCCAGTGAGCTTTGAGTGGGGGTACATGTGCATACGTGTATTTCTGTGGGTGTGGGGTCTGCACGAGCAACTGGAGTGGGGCTGCAGCCACAGGGGGCTCATATGTCCAGGTGACAGCAAATGGGGAGACTGGGATCCAGGGGCAGCTGCTGGAGAGATTGAGTGTCTGAGCCCAGGTGCTGGAGCAATCCACATTGTACGGGTGTATATATATATATATTTCCACTAATGCACTTCCAACCTGCACAGCCAGAGAGGGGAGTGGGATGAGGTCCATGTGAGTGCTCTGTGTGTCTGTCTGATCTGTGTGTATATGTGTGCATATATATATATATATATGCACACACATGTATATATATGAGATGCTTATGTGAGTGCTCTGTATGCATGTGCTTACTGGGAATACATGCTCAGTCTCACTACTGTTTAGACCTGGGGCATGGAGCTGCAGCAGCCTTGACTCTCTCGAGGCTGTCAGATCCAGTAAAATAGATATTCACCTGACAATATGCTAAATAGTTTTTAGGCAACATTCTAACTCACTCCCCCATTTCTTTAGAAAATTTAAGTTAGTCTCTCCTGGCACTGGTTTAAAGTTTTTCTTGGTAAATTCTGTCTAAAAAACAGTTCCAGTTATTTCTAGAGAGTAGCTTCAACTATATATTTCTTCTTTGGAAGACTTTTTTAACTTTATCTTTTTTCCGTTGAGGATATTTATGAGGATATTTATGCATTTAAGTATGTCCATTTTCAGTGATAAGCTCTGAGTATGCCAAGTACCAGAAGAAGGTGTTATTAAAAGTATTAAAAAAATTTGCAAGGGGGCAATTACATGTTATGCTCATCAGAAGTAAAGAAAGAAGATCTTTTTTATATGTACTGTTTTCTTTTAATATAAAAGGGAACTTTTTAGAAAATGTTGCCTTTTTTTTTTTACTCCTCACTCTAATTTGCACGTGACATTATGTTCTATTTCAGATAAGTCTAAGGATTTCTGACTGGCATTGACGGAAGTACCCTCACACTTTCTTAGGTAGAATTCAACTTCAAGTATGCATTATTTCTATAATGAGTCAGCATTTCTGGATGAATGATCCAACATAAAGAATTTTGTTGTGTACATCTCTTAGCAACTGAGAAATTACAGCCTCCATTTCATAAAATAACTCTCATGTTTATTAATCCATAGTGCAAAAAAAGGGTTTGAATGCATGAATTATCAAGAGTTGCCTTGGGCATGATATTACAGGCAGCTGTCTTGCACAAGAAAAATGCTTAATGCCTTGCTGAAGAACAATGAAGCCATCCCTGGACAAGCAATAACTACCAACTGCCAGGATCTTTCAGTTGTTGTGCCCATTACAGTTCCTACAAAGGCACCACGAGGCAGGACAGAACAACAGGCACACCCACAGCGCTTGCCACAGCTGCTGGGTCCTGGAAACGGCTGCATGTGCGAGGTGACAGCCGCCTCTGAGGAGTGAGGACAAGGGGGAAGACAAGGACAAGCAGTATTCACAGCTTTCCTTCCCCACTTCTCCTTAGCAGCAGAAAACTAGCAAAGCTTGCTCTTCCTGTTCCCTCTTTCTCTCCCGTGGTTTTGCTTATGCTGCTGAACAGACTGGAGCCAGTTTTGTGTTTTTGAGCTCCTGTGAGAATACGAGCCACTGTCCTAGGATAAACTTGGAGAAAACACAGTTGCTTGAAAGAGAGTTTTACCTTGTGGTGGGTAGTTGCATGGAGTCATGCTGGCCAAAAAAACTTAGGGGGTTTAGCTCTTTTTAACATGTATGCAAGCCATATGGTATCTTCAAGACAGGGACTAGACCAGTGGCCATTCAGGTGCTAATTACATGTAAATATTTTTACACAGGAATGTAGCAGCCTTATGGTAGCTGTCACAGCCCTATAGTATCATTCATAGTCTTATAGTAGATTAGCAGGGGAAGTTTCTGAGAAGTCCTGTTTGACTAGGATCAACAATCTACACACAGTTCCATTTTTATATTTTTGTTTTAGAAGCTCCCACATTTGCTAAGGAGACAGCATGGTCAGGGATCTTAGCGTAGCCAGACCTCCTGACAACGCTATTGGCACGATTCCTTTTTTTGTCTTTTACTCAGAGCAGGTCATTGAAACAAATGGCAAAGGAATTCCTAGGCTTTTCAGTATTGAGAGGGATCAAATATCCGATGCTGCATAGCTCTTTGGCACCATGTATCACTGTGAACCCTGTAATACTGCAAAGTGTAAGCTGCTATTCCAATGGTGTGACAGTTTCAGTGTATCAAATTTGACACCTTTTCAATAAAATAGGCTAAATTTAGATAATCATATTCTCATGATGACAAGCTAGCTTCTCCCTGATATGTGTTTTCATGAAAGAGTACAGGAGGGCCTCAAAGTTTAATTAGTTTAAAGTGGATTCAAAACATTGTCTTAATTTACAGTAGAAAGGTCAAGTTGTTGAGCAAACAGCAAGGATGAATATTTTCTACTTAATAAGCTAAGATTCGGCTGTACAACCTCCATTAATGCTAATACGAGTCACGCTGCCAAATCCAAAAATCATACTATGAATATTTTATCTGTCTATGCTCTTAGTGCAGTGTAATAAACACTGCACAGTCAAAGCCCCTTCTCTCGTGACTGACAGCTAGGCAAAGTTGAACAGTACATGTATACAAGCAAAGCAGTCTTATATCAACACAGATGTATTTCTCATTTCTGCTTCAGCAGTTTAAGAAGATGGGCCAATTTCACAATTACATTCCAATCTTTGCATCACGTTAAGAGATTTTTACACAACCACTAAAGAAATTTAAATATTAATGATTTTAAAACAAAAATCTCTCAGTAGTAATTAACACTCCCTTTTTGTTAGTAAGACTGCAAGTAATATACAATTATATCTCTTCATTTATGTGTGATTAAACCATGACAATTGATTTCATTTAGTCTATATTATTTATAAGACCAACATCATGCTAAAATTCACTTCTTTTGTCCCACTAAGCATTGTGATTCCCTTGGATGCCCATACACTGTGGTCTTACCAGTCTAAAAGTAAACCAAAATCTGAGATGCTCACCACATAGCTGAAGGCAGAGAAAATCTTCAGTCTCCACTTACATACATTAATAAATGCAGGAGAAATAATTTCTTAAAATGGAGTAATAATTAAAGAGATAAATGAAACCTTGTTCTGGGTTTTTTTTAAACAGAATGCACAATTCCAGTGATACACAATTGTCTGCCTCATGCAAAACCCAAAACCCTGACTATATTTGCTGACACTCTTTAAGAATTACAATACTTTAAAATATATACAGAATCTCAGTTCATGGTGATAATTAAAAAAGAAAAAAGAAAAATTATACATTTCTGGAGACACAATCCAAATAATAACCAGAATATTAAGTTGAAGAATATATTAAGAAAATTTGCACCACACAGGAAAAAAAAAAAAAACAAAAACACAAAGAAGCTGTGAAATTAATGTAAAAATGTTAAATCTATTTTAGAAATGTGTTTCCATCCCTTTTATAAATAGAGAAACCTCAATAGTTCTGTGAGATAGAAATATGAAGAGTTTTGCTCTGGGGAAACCACTACAAATACATAGCAGATACAACAAATTATTTCCTTGCTCTTATAAATTGTGTTTCCACTTGCATGTGAGAAAATAGTGAAAAAGGGTTGTAAAGGGTTGAATGCATTACCTGTCTATGTGTGTAAACTAAACATTGCTCAAGTACACTTGCTTGTGGGCATTTAGTGGTGTCAGACATGGACTCTTCCCTCTGTGAAGCTGTACATAATACAGAATTATACACATTCTTACACAAAGGACGTTGCTAGACCAAGTTTTCTTTTCTTTTTTTAAAAGGAGAAAGAAATTCTTCACAGAAAAGCTGGAAAATATTTGTAAACAGTTTCTAGAATTGTTTTGCTTACATAAGAGGTAATGCAAGGAATCTTGCATATTTGCTCATGAATGTGTTCTGAAAATACTTTTATCCCTAAAATGCTTAATAAGTAAAGTAAGACCATAGCCCACCTGTTTTCCCTTAATACCTACAAATCCTTTCTTTTTTCCCAATTTTGCTGTTCTACATGCTTCCTTAATCTTATCTCCTCACCACCTGTATTTCTAATATGTTATAAAATCCCTGCTCAATGTTAATTTTTCCAAAAAAACTTAGAGATTTGACAAATAAAGATTGTTATTGAAAAGGAAACCATCTCTTCCAGAGGCAATGCTGCTTTATTGGTGCAGATAATTATTTACTTTAGCACTTCTCCAAAAAAATATTTTGTTAACAGATTTAAAGTATAGGATTAACTATTAACAACACTTTTTAAAAAATAGAGATTGAGTTAATTTCAACCAGGAATCTTTTGACCTTTCTCTGGAAAAAAAAAAATAAATATGAAAACATTGATCATGATTGCATCAAAAACTTAATCAAATATTTCAAAAATGAAAGTTACATTTAATTATGTGCCATGAAATATATTTATAGAGAAATCATATGCAGCAAATGCTGTTCTCAGAGCAAGAAACAAAAAGTCCAGGATTGCTTAATCACATTAGGATGAATTAATTATTCTCCAGGTACTTATAACATTTCTCTGCCCTTTCTAGCCACACCACATACAAAAAAAAAAAAGAGGTAGATTAGTAGAAAATTACCTTACTTTCACATATTGTTGCATACGGAAGGAATTCGAAGGAATTCTCACTTTGAGGGGACATCAGAGACTCATTGTACATGTGGGTTTCCACAAGATAGAGGTCTGATTGATCCTGTATTTCAGTCACCACTGGGAAAAAGCTGGTAGATTTTAATGAAATGAAGGCAAGCCTCTTTTTAGCTCTATCTTAGATACAAAGCTGTGCAGTTAAACTTGCTAAAGCAATTAGTATAGCCCACAACCCCAGAATTTCACAGGAAAAAGGGTGATTGCTGGGGTTTTTTGCATGTTAAACATCCAGTCAGCTCATTGCACATAATTGTAGGAATACATGCCTGTGTATACAGTTTTTAACTGTCTCTGGGTATGTGACTTCTGTATCCATCTCTGAAATTCAATCTGTGACACAGTAATATAATTTAGGGAAAATTCTTTTAACAATCTTGCATATATTTAGCTATTTTTATATATATATATATATATATACACACACACACATGTATATGTATGGTTTATTATTAATACTGTGCTATAGAATTCTTCATATCTGCACTGGTGCACAGGTGCCGACTCCTAACTGACTTCTTTAGTATATTTTAATAGACATAGTATGATGCACTTCCTAGTGCAAATTTTCTTCACAGTGATATTGAGAGGACGATGGGGTTTAGAATCTGGTGTTAGAGGCTGATACTAACCTAGTATGTTTTCTGAAAGCTTACAATAAAATAGAATTTCTGGCAGGAGAATCCCAAAATGTCCAGGGGTGGGTGTGCAATACAGAAATAGTGTAATCTCTCCTGTTCATCTCAGGAAATAATGGAACTGAGTTTTCCTCAAGCTGGGAATTGACTTGGTTCCTCAGAAAACAAAGTCTCATCACTGAATTCAGGAAGAATAATACTGGACCCTAAATGAGGAAAACCTATGCCTGTTTTATTCTCATATATCTCAATTTTTTATTCACATTTGTATACTTGTACTCCAAATAAAAGCCTCTAACTGGTTTCACTGAAGAAGTAAGGTGGAACATTTATATTCAAGCAAAATAAAACCAGAAGGATGCAGGGACAATGCCACCTGGTCCATCCTCTTGCCTGCAAGAAAAGTATTCTTTTAGATATGAATGAAAAGAATTTGTCCTCACATTCAACCTTAACATTTCATGTACATCTTTTCCTATGGTTCTACATAGCTGCAGTCATGTCCTACCCTATTGGATACAATGGAGGACATCACTGAGCTTGCTTTGGAGTTTCTGACTTCTCTAGCATAAAACAAACTAAAATCTCTCTCACCATTTCCGTGGTCCATTCATCTCAGTTGATCTCTTTATTCTTCATATTTTCCTTAAGAAAAATGAAAACCATTATATTTCTTCAAAGTCAATGGTCTCTAAAACAGAACTACTTATGGGAACAGTCAATTTAGCTTCCCCATGTAAAAATGTATCTACTTTTCATTATTAAAAGAATTACCTAATTTTTTAAAAATCTTTTTAGAGAATCTCATTGCAATGCAACCTAGTGAAATGTTTCAAAACCCCTATGTAAACAGTTTTTGAAATTCATACAGATTTGAGAAGCATAACATCAAGCCTATGTAAAAATGAAAGAATATCATTATTTTATGTAATTTTTAAAGTTCCATGGAACAAACAGTGGATTAAATTCTACAGCAGTTTTCCATAAGAGCTTAGTGAACATAATTTTTATGTTTGCACATATGATGACACATTGTCCATCAGTGCAAAACAGGGTGTACAATGAATTAAACAAACATGAACTCATTTTTCACATTTAATTTCTGATTTTTCCATAGATGTCAATAGAAAGACTAATTCATTTCATCAAGGCAGGAGCAAGACCTAAGTGGCCACTAATGTTCCCTATAGCTTCATGTTCACTCAGTTCTGTTCACTTAACACACTTTTCCATTGCCGTGACAATTTTAAAGCATTTATTCTGCACAGGAATAGTCAGCTTTCATGCAAACAGTCCATTAGCATTAATCATATGACTCTCATATGATATGTTGACAAAAAAAGTGTTTGTGATATTCTCTTGTCCATGACAATTAAGTAATTGATAAGAAATGCATAATAACAATTGAAAAGGAAGGCTAGAACAATTGATCTCTTAACACCATTTAATTTCTTTTCTGAAATATGAAAAGCCATATTCTATTTAGTGTAAATATGGAGAACAGCACTTCTGTTGATCAAAATATGAGTCTTTACTTACTTTATTGCTGATCCTGTTGCATAAATTAACATTTGCATTTCCTTATATATTTCTCTTAGGAAAGTCCTGAAGAACTGCATAAATAATCGAATGAACAGAGCCACCAGTATTGACTATTATAAACAAATAATTTCTTTCTTCTTAACTAAAGATTTCTAAGGTATTAAAACCTTACGGCTATCAAGACATGCACCTGCACTAGACTTTGACTAAACACTGCTATGCAGCCACTGGAAATAACTTGCATTAGGGCTTCTGCCTAACAGGAAATTATGTTGAACCTGAACCAAAACCCAGTGAATTCAGTGTGAGGTTTTTCTTTCAACTTTAATTGGCACTGGACCAAGCCCTTTGCACACAATCTCCCATTTCTTCAACATTAAAACAATGCTTATGACTGTCAAACAACATTTTTCCCTTCAATATCTATCCAAAAGGAGATTTTGCAAACCATCCCAGGACTCTGCAAAATGAAAATCAGACTTGGATTTGTGTGCAAAATAATAATCTTCAGAAGCTTGTTATATTGCAGATGGAGATTTTAGCTGCCATGTTGTCCTTCTAAAAATAACATGCAGTTTTCCAGTGAGCATGCAGTCAACTAGCAATATCAGTGTGCATTTATATTGCAAAGAATCATTTGAGAAATCCATCTTTATAGGTTTCTGTAATGAAACTGGAAAACTGTTCATTTTATACATAAGGAAAAATATTTTTTAAATCTTTAAAAACATGGCACATCTCAAAGTCTTTTTATGTTTCATAGTGGAAGAAAAAAAGAGCACAGATTAAAGTGATAATGAATACACTATCTAAGAATTAATCATTTTTTTTTTTTAAGTGAGAATGCTGGCAAACCACAAGAACTAAATGTTAAGATATTTACTGTAAGCCAAGAGGAAAAAAATTGTATGCATTATCTCCAAGCCAAAATACAATAAAATCCATTTTTAGGCTTGAAATAAAATACAATCAAAAGGCCATTTGTGACTCTGAGCCTCTGTCTCCTTCTTATGTTATAAATTGTTCCATCACCATTTTGGCCCTTTTCTTTAAAGGGCACATAATATTTAGTTAGGAATGCACTTGTATAATTTTCAGTCCTGATCCAACTCCTACTGTTTCCAGTGGGGTGTTTTCTGTTGAATTCAGTGGGAATTAAATAAGGTCCTTAAGAAAATCTTAGCATCCTATATTAAAAAGGTTGTTGTTAATAGAGATTTATTTGTGTCTGCCCCAGTGGCTTTCCAGTAAGTTGACGGGACATGAACAGTGTATTTCTTGAACCAGCTGTAAGGCAGAAGAGCTGAGGTTACTATTTGGATTTTGTGATGAAAAGCTGCAAATGTTTCATTTGTAGGTAAAAGTACTCCGGCTATTCCCAGAGTGACCTTGGCAGCCAACTGTGTTGCCCTTAGTGTCAGCAGAAAGAAGCCTGTTGGTGTCAGTGGGCTTTGGATCAGGCTTTAAAGAGAGAGACGCTTGCTTAAGGAGGAAAACAGACATAACAGTTAGTCCTGATTGTCCAGGTTTTGTCACTTAGAGTTTAGAATATCAACAAGACATTTTAAACCCTGAAGAATAATTTCTGTAAGTCAATTATTTTGACCCTGTAAGTTTCTATAGTTGTATACAGTAATAAAAAGGCATAAATCTCTCTGGCTTACAAAAAAAAAAAAAAAAAAAAGCGAGTACTTTATTTATCAGTAGAGATTTTAGCTTCTTTTTACACCTTGCAATGACTAAACAAATAGCATAAAATAAACAAAGGAGAGTATAAAATCACTTTATTCCAGCTGGTATCCCAAGACAACCTTTTGACTAAGTACAGAGTTAGATGTTTCAAGTATGGCACTTATATGAATAAGAGCAGAGAGAAGGTGTTATATTCACAGTTAAAAGCAATGAACTCTGTTCCTTTGGTATGTGTCATTTTAGGTAATTGTAGGTAAATACATAACTTGGCTGGCATGAACCATTTTATTCATGCTCATATTAGGGAATGAACTGAAATGTACTGATATATTTTGCAGATCACAACTAATGTAAGATGATTAAGGTCTCTGGTGTCTGCGTGTGTGGACAGGCAAACAAAAAAAATGGCAAAATTATATTCAGCATTTATTGTTCAGCATAACTAATCGATGCACAAACTATGATAGAAAATAGCTTATAGTACACACCAGGAATAAACTCTGTGATTTAGACAAGCAAAATAATATAAGACATCTGTGAGATAGGTGAACGCAGATATCCTGATTGAGCTGTGGTCAGGTTCCTTATAGTGCATTACCCTCCTTTTAAAACATGCTTACATCTACACATCGCAAGACTTTCCCCCACCCCATCCCACCCCACGTAGAGTATCCTTGCAGATATTTAATATGAACATTCTACATGTTTACAACAATTAGCCAGAGATTCCAAACTGTAAACTTATCCTAATGATGACCAAAAAGCCGCTCCACTGACAGATAACACTCAATCATTAGAAAGGAAAGTAGGAATAACAGTAGCTGTGCTGTAAGGCTAGATCAAGCATGGGTTTAGAGCTGTTTTTCAGTCTTTTACAGAGCACTGCATTTTGCAGCTAGTTCAGTAAGTGCAGATCCAATACCTTAATGGCTTTCTTGGTGGTTTGATAAAATGCTTGCCTAAGCAATGTACCTTTCTCTAATGGTGTCTGGGTCTGTTCCACCTGGCACGGTGTTCAGTTCTGTCACAGCCTCACACATAAGCTGAGTCACTTGACTGAGTCCTGCCAAAGTTAGGCATGCTCATTCTTGGCAGGTCTTTATTTCTGATTTCGTATATGGATTTCCTTTTTGCCTGTACTCCTCTCACTGCCATTTTTATCTTTCTCCAGCCCAAGTGGTTGAGTTCTGCCAAATTGAGCACCACACAAATCCCACTGACAGCAAACATGAATACCAAGAATACAGTCTTCTCAGTGGGTCTAGAGACATAGCACTCTACTTCTTTAATGCAGGGGTATCTGTCACATTCATACATGGAAGGGACATTGAATCCATACAGAAAATACTGTCCCACTAAGAATCCAATCTCTAGGGCATTTCGAAAGACCACTTGGATGATATAAAATCGAGAAATGCCTTCTTGCCTCCTCATCTTTGACTTTGTAGTTCTGATAGCAGGGTTGGGGATTTCCTTCACTTCTAAGCAGTCTGGTTCTGCCTCTTTGGTGGAGTTCTCAGTGTTCTGCAGCACCCCATTGACAATTGTGTTCTTGATTTTCTTACTGTCCTCACGCTTCATTGAATCCTGGTCCCTCTCCAAGGTGAGGAAGACAGTGGAGTACCTCCTCTCCCTCTGCTTAGCAGACTGGTGAACGGAATACGTTATGAAGCAAAGGCTGGGAGTGCACACCATGATGATCTGGAACACCCAGTACCTTATATGAGAAATAGGGAACGCCTGGTCGTAACAAGCCTGGTTGCAGCCTGGCTGCAGCGTGTTACAGACAAACATCGTTTGCTCGTCATCGTACACCGTCTCCCCTACAATGGCCACGATGAGGATCCTGAAGATCACCACCACGGTCAGCAGGATCCTGCAACAGAGAAGCCCGTCAGTGCGCGCGGCCGCTGCGCGGCCGGGAGCTGTCCAGTGCTGACCGGGAGCTGTCCAGTGCTGACCGGGACCCTGCGCCGCGCCACCGCGCACACCGACCGCCTCCCGCTAGCGGC
>NW_010310018.1:1008-2194 GCF_000700745.2 Antrostomus carolinensis | reverse complement strand
GATGGATTATTGATTGGATGGATTATTGATTGGATGGACTGTTGATTGGATGGATTATTGATTGGATAGACTATTGATTTGATGGACTATTGATTAGATAGATTATTGATTGGATAGAGTATTGATTTGATGGACTATTGATTGGATAGACTATTGATTTGATGGACTATTGATTGGATGGATTATTGATTTGATGGACTATTAATTGGATGGATTATGGACTGGGCAGGTGATCGATTGGATGGATTATTGATTTGATGGACTATTGACTTGACGGACTATTGATTTTATAGATTTTTTATCTGATGGATTATTGATTGAATGGACTATTGATTTGATGGATTATTGATTGGATGGACTATTGATTTGATGGATTATTGGCTGGATGGGCTATGGATTTGATGGATTAATGATTTGATGGATTATTGATTGGATGAGCTATGGATTTGATGGACTTTTGGTGGATTGTTGGTTGAATGGACTTGATTGGATGGGCTATGAATTTAATGGACTATTGACTTGATGGACTTTTGATTTGATGGATTATTGGTTGGATGAGCTATGGATTTGATGGACTATTGATTTGGTGGATTATTGGTTGGGTGGAATGCTGATTTGTTGGACTATCGATTTGATGGACTATCGATTTGATGGACTATCGATTTGATGGACTATTGATTTGATGGATTATTGACTGGATGGGCTATTGATTTGATAGACTATTGATTGGATGGACTTTTGATGGATTATTGGTTGGGTGGACTATTGATTTACTGGATTATTATTGATTTGACAGATTATCAATTTGATGGATTATTGATTTGCTGGACTGTCAATTTGAGGGACTATTGATTTGATGAACTATTGATTTGGTAGATTATCAAACTGGAGAAACGAGGTCTGTTGATTTGAACAAATCTTGAAGAAATGTCTTTGAGGGAATATCGATGGAGAGGACCATCAACCTGAAGAAATAGTCATGAATTCCCTGGGTGAAAGATGAGCTTTTTGGGTGGATTTCATGCTGGATGGAGGAATTCAAATGGAGCAACTGAAAAATTTCCCTATTTTCAGCCAATCCTCCCAAAATATGTCTTGGGTGGGGTCTTTGTCTCTTGGTTTCCCCTCTACGTGTCATGTTGAGGGGGGAATTTTATTTCATCTCAATCATTCCATGGGAAGGGGT
>NW_010310018.1:0-990 GCF_000700745.2 Antrostomus carolinensis | reverse complement strand
GGGGGGGGGGTGAAATGTGACCTCCTGGGCTGGAAAAATCTTAATTTAGTGTCGATTTGCATTTTAGGGGGTGGAATTTTCCAGATTATGATGAATTTCTCCACCTTGGTTGAACTCACCCCAGAACACGACGGTCCAGATCCGCAGCGGCACATCAGTTTTTCTCCGACCCGGGCTGCCATCCATGGTGTTTTGGCTGCAGAAAGTAAGAAAATGAGTAAATTCTTGGATTATTTTCAAATTACACTTGAGTTTGCCCACACCCCCAAATTCTCAGGTTTATTTTGCTTACACACATCCCAAAATTCACCATTTTATTGCCCTCAGACTCAAACGTATCCCCAAAATTCTGAATTTTCCATCCTTTCACTCATCCACAAATAAGTGTTTTATTGCCTTTGCCCCAAAACTCTATTTATTACACTCAAACTAACCCCAAAAATCTGTTCTGATGCTCACACTCGCCCCAAAAATCTGGTTTTTTGCACTCATTCACCCCAAAATTCTGTTTATTTCATTCATACTCATTCCAAAAGTTGTTATTTTCTTACACTTACAACTGCTCCAAAAAATTTCCATTTTATTGCGTTTGCACTCGCACCTGACTCCAAAATCTGCTTTATTTTGGCATTTACACCTGCTCCCCCACCCCTAGGGACCACTACTCCCATCACTTCACATCTCCATGGAAACAGCCCCAGGACGATGTGTTTGGCTCCACCCAAATTTCCCAATTTTTTCCCCTTTCCCCCCATTTTTTTCACCTCTTTCCCCTTTTTTCCTTTCTTTCCTTTTCCCCCCCTTTTCCCCCTTTCCCACTTTTTTCTTTTTACCCTTTCTTCTCTTTTCCTTCTGCCCTTTTCCCCCCTTTTCCCCCTTTCCCACTTTTTTCTTTTTACCCTTTCTTCTCTTTTCCTTCTGCCCTTTTCCCTCTTTTCCCCCTTTTCCCCCTTTTCCCCCCTTTTCCCTCCTTTTCCCTCCTTTTCCCTC
>NW_010310017.1:37055-37263 GCF_000700745.2 Antrostomus carolinensis | reverse complement strand
AAATTAATTAAAAAAAAGCACAAGTGCTCCCCAAAATACAGCCCCGGGGAGGGGGCAAGTGCCACAGAGCCACTTTGCTCCCCCCAAAAGTTTCAAAACTGGTAATAAGCAACAACCCCCCTGCTTGAAATACCCATTATTTAGTAATTTAGCCATCTTGAAGGAATTTTGACCCCTCCCTCTCTAAAAAAGGCAAAAAACCTCCACA
>NW_010310017.1:31674-37012 GCF_000700745.2 Antrostomus carolinensis | reverse complement strand
CCCCCGGGGCAGATGCCACCCGCAGCGGGGGGAGCCGGGTGCTGCTGAGGTTAATTTTAGGTGCTGGCTCTGCCCCAGGACAGTGAATTGCAGGGTGCTGGGCCAGGGCAGCCCCAGTGAGTGTATCCACACCCCAAAATACCCCCCTGGGCTGCGGGAGGGGTGGGTCAGTGGTATCTTGGGTTTTGCAGGATGGATAATTTGGACTGGAGGTGCCTGTGATAAAAAAAAAAAAAAAACCCACCCCAAAAACCACCAAACCACCAAAAAACCAACAAATCAACTTGTTCAAAGGCTGGAGGAGAGGGTGTGGGCAGGGAGGAGACGCAGCAGCACGGCCTGAAAAATATATAGTTAAGAGACCACCAGAGGTTGGGTTTTGTCTTGCTTTTTAATTAAAAACGTCTAAGAATAGAAGGATGCAAACAAAAATCAAAAGGTCTGTGAAAAACACCAGTTTTTTGCTCCCTATTTCCCTACACGGGTTGGATGAGTGCTGACCACCCTGTGCCAGCGGCTCTGGGGAACGCCACGTTGCCCAGTGTTCAAGCTTTAGCTTTAAATTTTAAACACTTTAAATTTTCCCAATTTGGGCAAAAATGGAGTTCCAGCCCCAGCGAGGAGCAGAGCTCAGATAATTTCTGCAGCCAAATTAGCAGAGAGACCTTTCTCCACCGCCCTTGCTCCCGGTTGGTAAAGGGACACCGACCTTTACGTACCCATAGCTGCACCGGCCTCTCCTGAGAAACAAACCTGGTTTATCAAGGAAATATTTTTATCATTTATTTAGTCTGAGACCTTCTGACTTTTTTTTTGCAGCAGAGCACACCCTGTGTCCTCCACACAGCTCAGGGTTTTGCTGTTTCTCCTTTCACGTTACCAGCTCCTATGAACACAGGAGACCACGCTCAAGCCATTTGTCAGTGGGTAGAAGGCGAGTGGGCAACTCAAAAGGACCAATTCTCCGCTGCCTTCTGTCTCCTTCCCACTGAAAAGCAGCAGGGCAAAGATCATTCCAGAAACATCACGGACGGAGGAGTTTGGCAAGAGGGATCCTGTATCCCAGTGATTTTCCACTGTTAAGAACCCTGGAGAGCAAGTGAGGACAGAGCTTTCTGCATTGGGCTGACCTGGCTCCTGGCAATCCCTGAATAGACAAGGCAACAACCCTCTTATGAACACACGGATTCCCCACAATGGGTGTAACATCCCCGGAGCTACCAGAAATACACTGGTGCACACTTCTCTCCACGTTTGGCCTCTTGTTTTTTTCACCAACAAGTAGATTACGTTGGCACATAAGCAACCCTAAGCCCACAGTGTCCTCTCATCTGTCTGTCCCATCCCGTGCCCCTCTCATCTGTCTGTCCCATCCCGTGCCCCTCTCATCTGTCTGTCCCATCCCGTGCCCCTCTCATCTGTCTGTCCCATCCCGTGCCCCTCTCATCTGTCTGTCCCATCCCGTGCCCCTCTCATCTGTCTGTCCCATCCCGTGCCCCTCTGTCCCATCCCCTGCCCCTCTCATCTGTCTGTCCCATCCCGTGCCCCTCTCATCTGTCTGTCCCATCCTGTGCCCCTCTCATCTGTCTGTCCCATCCCCTGTCCCTCTCCTTTGCCTGTCCCATCCCCTGTCCCTCTCGTCAGTCTGTCCCATCCCCTGCCCCTCTCGTCTGTCTGTCCCATCCTGCAGCACACAACAGAAGTTGTGATAAATTCAGCAGACCCCGTGAAATCAATCTGGATGCCTGTGTCACCTCCTTGCACTGGTGCCCCTGGTCTGCAATACGTATTTTGGGGAAGCTCAGAGTAAAACTGAAGCTTTCCTTTACTCACAAGGGGTGAGTATCCCTAATCCCTACGACACATGGATGAGGAACCTTCAATTACAGCTCCTCACCTCGTGCCATCTCCTCAACACAAGTTTTCTCTAACAAACAGTATTTCTTTTATAGCAATACATTTTTTTGGTGGCTGAATAATATTTATATGGTCAATGTCAGGAAAAACCTCAAGAACTAACAAGCAAGAACACAGTCAACTCCATTCATTTCATTTCAAGGGTGACCTTCCCCTGCATCTCCTTCTGTGAGTCCTCCCCACTGCAGCAGATGGGGACACTTGATACAGAAAGTGGCCAACTTTTGCTCAGTGTGGACTACACCAGTCCAAGCTGATGTCTCCCTAAGTTTCTCCTGTCAGCACGGGCTTCAGTTTTGTATTCAATACTAAAAGTCACTAAGGAAGAAAGAAGGACTCACTAGACAAGTGAGTTAGGTCACCACAGATCAGGAGTCAAAGTATTTTATATCTTCTGTTCTATACAACATGTAGAAATCAGGAAACGCCAACAACACGATAGGGCTTTTTATCAGGTGAGATAAACTTCTGCTGAAGTGGCACAAGAGACACACAGATCATCCTGATCACAGGTCAGGAGTATCAGCTGCTTCGGCTGCTCTCACACCACCATGCTGGTGAGTGGAGCAAGACGATGCTCCTGGTAACTGCAACCCACTTTGTAAAAGACACTGCACTCATTCAGCTGGAAATCCCATTCTTTCACACCAAAGTTTCAATCTCTTATCTACTTTGTCATCAGAGCCCAAAAATCCTCCTACTCCCCCTTCCCAGTCATCCAATGGAACTACTGACACCAACCATCACAACGGTTTCTAAAGAGACAGACAGAGGTGACAAATCTCTCCCCGCAGCCCCCAGTTCCTGAGCACATTTAGAAAATACTTGAGAACTAAACTCTCTGTCTCAGTGCAACTCGTAAACGAGCTCAGACAATTCTGCTGGCGAGTACCATGACGACTGCAACACAGACTCACAGTGGCTCTAATTAGGGAAATATAACTTAAGTGACATGAAAATTTGAGGGATCAGGAACATTGGCAATTAATTAGTAACAATCTGCAAACTGGAGATGTTTTCTAATTCAGTAAGTTCCTTCCTGCACAGATTCCAACATCGATACCATCAGAGGAACAAGTTGCCTTCCTCCATCCACTTAATTTGCTTCTTCCAGAAGCAGTCAGTGATCTGCTCCACTGCCATCTCCTGGCTAATCCTCCACAAACTGTTCCTCCTGCAGATCTGTCTCCTCCTCAACAGAAAGGACAGAAGATTAAATCACAATCCTCCGGGGAATGATTTCTCTGCAGCATGGGAAAAGCCAAGAGCTATGACAGCAGCATAATCTATCACAAGTTACATTAGCTTAAATTAATTTAAACCACTGAAGTTATCTTCTGTGACAATCTAATGTTATTTTTTTAAACAGTAGGCAGAGTGGATGGATTACTGTATCTGCTTAAAATGAGTAAATTAAAATCCCTGAGACACTCTATAATAAAATCCAGTGTGTTTCTGGTAGTAACAAAACCTGTAAATTTTCACAAAACACGAGACATTTCAGGCCAAGCAGGAATTTTCCTATGAATTTACAACCTTAAATAGAAGATTTCTAAAAGGGGCCCAAATTCTAACTCTAGGTAAAGTAGTATATTCTGACACACTCCCTGGTTTCCTTGGTGATGGCTGATGAATAATATTCCATTACAAACCTGCAACTAGAATGGGCAGTTAGATAACACGCTTCCTTGACGCTCTCATTTCTCAATGCGCTGGTTCTCCTTCGAGCCTGCTGGGAACTAGGTCACCCTGCAGCTAATATCAAATTCAACCTCTCTGTTGACATAAGATGCATTTTCTTTTAGCACCCTCCAGAAACTGTTTTGTAAAAGGGAGGTGCAGGATACCATCAACCTGCTGAAATCATTGGGGTTACATAAGAATCAGAGCACAGTTACCAAACCAGAGTTTGAACAGGTCACAGGCATTCATTTAAAACGTCGTAAGACCTTTCGACTATTAATCATATCTAAGGCTTAACAGAAAGCTGATACCTTCATGCTTGGGCTGTCTTGGAAGGAATCATTTTTCAGTCTGAACTAATTTTATGTATCATTATTCTGAGACATCTCCAGTTGAATCACTGTCTACGTTCTGTTCCCTGCTTAGCTTAAGCAATCACAAACACATCGTGAGACCAGGAACATTTCCCAATTGCTATTTTTTTTTTCTTGGTGTTCACAGCTTTTTGCCTGTACAGACCAGCTTCAATATAACCACAAAGTAAGAGGCGACTGATTCTTATCTCCTTTATTATAATATACACTATCCACTGTCTGAAAAAAAACCTTAGAGAGGAAATTATGTAGAAAATCTAAAAAGAACTGAAAAGGGAAATGGTGATCCTGTGGTGAGGGCAGTAGTCTGGATCAGAAATAACTCAGAGCTCTGACTCCAGCTGTCACTCGCTTTACATAACGTCAGGCAGGTCTCAGTTCCACATCTGCAGAACAGGGATATTTACTCATCTGACAGTAACACACTAAATTTAATCACGCTGGCTGCTCAAGCAGACACACAAGTAACCACCACTGGAAACACTTAAATAGTAAGTTCCCTTTTACAACAGTTCTTTTCTAATAAAACCTCCTAGTTTTATCAAAGCTTATTGAGAAAGTTGTCTTCCTGGTAAAGGTATGCAGTAATTTTCACAAGGTGCAGGAGGAAGGTTGAGAGTGTTAAGCACGGAGATGAAAGCATACCAATAATTTATAGGGAAAGTACACAAACAACACTTCAATTCACTACCCTGCATTGAGTTACTCAGGGAAGAAGGAAGGCTGAATTTGTTTGAAAAGCAAAACTGGAAACTATTTTGTAACATGCTGTCTCAGTCTTTCGTTTTGCAAGCTCTCTGATGTGCCAATGCACAGCTGCAGAATCATTTTGTGGCTCACAGTTCAGAGACATGAACACAACATCCCATAGTTTAAACTCATATACCCCCTCGGATGTGCAGCACACATGAAAGGCTGAGAAGGACAAAGTGATGTGCCATTATCAGTTGCCCCTTGATTATTATTTTCATACTTACAGGCAAAACAGAGTTGAGGCAATCTGAAGATGAAATTGCAAAATTAAGAACTGTAAACAGAAGCAGCACTTAGCCATAACACACTCGGTTTTGTTCAGGTCAAATAAGCAACAAGTCTGATACAAACAACTACAGATCCTGGCTATTTTGTTCAGGTGTTACTGGTGGCAGGGGGCTGTCAGCAGTTGGGATATTTGAGGTCTATGCTGCAGCTTTCTCCTGATTTAACTTTTTTAATTTCTTTTACTTCTTGCTATCAGCTCTCATTCGAAATCTAAATGCATTAGCTCCAACAGGGGTTCAGGAGAAAGCAGACAGTCAGAAAATTTTAGCTCCCTTCATGCCCATCCTCCCCTCTTCTTTTAATACATTATTTAACTTTTCATG
>NW_010310017.1:22530-31647 GCF_000700745.2 Antrostomus carolinensis | reverse complement strand
AAAAATTATGACTATGCATTTCCGAGAAACATGCTACCTTGTGACTTTTGAATGGAGCAACAACTCATTTTCATGACCTTCCCATGCTACTCAAGAAATTTGACTGTCTTGTTATTGTTGCACTAAACAAATAAACAAACAAAACCAAACAAAAACCCCCCAAACTACACACACACCAAATCTCAAAAGTCTCTCCACAACTGATCTTGGAATTAATCACAGGTTGAAGAATGAAAAGTGTAACATCACCAAATCTCTCTCCGAGGGCTGTAACCTCAACATTAGCAACAACTCATCCCGAGTGAAGCAGCACTCTAAGGAGTGTTAAAATAAAAATGTGAAAACAAAATAAAAACCAGGAAGGAAATGTAATTCTCTTGCAGCTCACCTGAAGAACCTCCTGCTTTCCTACAGGCAAGAATTACCATCAAATCTTTATGTTTCTTCTGTGTGTTTGTAAGTGACACCTGAACAAAAACATCCCCCAGAAATCAGCAACCTTCTATATTACTCCACAACATACCACAATTTACTCCTCTAACGAACCTGTCCAGCAGGATCAATAACTGGCTTCTCTTTAGGAGTGTAATTTTAACCACGTTCACTCTGAACAGACTACGTGCGTGCGTTTCTTTAAACTGCTCATTAGATTTTCCCTCTTGCCCTCAATGCATCTTCTTATCCTAGGAAAGTACATTAGTTCAGCAGCCTATCAAAAAAATCAATCAATCCTCCTGTTCCTGAAAGGGTTGGAGTATTTCCCTACTGACCTTTAAGCCAAGACTCTGTAACTGGTGAATTCAGCTTAAAAGGCTTCAATGACCCTTTGGGAAACCAGACACCTAGTTCAGGAAAAGTTAAGATGTTTAGTTTCTTGGAAAGACACCCTCAATTGTTCAGCATCAGTGTTATTACGAATTTCACCTTTGTGCAGAAACAAGATGAAAAATAGCCAAGACAACTACGCTGCTGCTGTACAGGTTGATTAAAATAAACAGTTACAACCCTGTTCAGAGTTCTCCAAGTGAAAGATAATAATTAATAGATCACTTCAACAGGGGACTTCTAGTCTGCTTCCACACTCTGCCCAGGAGTTTGGCAGGCTTTTCAGGAAAGGGAATTAAAACAAAAAGCTGTGTTTCCTTTTTGGTAGCAAATTTGATAAAATTTCTCACTTTCAAATGTGTTTAAACCGTGCATTACAAGGCTTTTATGCTGCAGCACACAGTGAGGAGCCTTAGATCATGGAAAACAGCATGAGAGTTATAAACACAAGCACATATCACACAGATCCATTTTCATGCGAAATTAGAGGGATCAGCAAGACATGGGTGAAAGAAATATTTAGCAACATGATGAAATAAAAGGACAGGCTGCAAACATCTAGACCAACTGCTCTTCTCGGGGAGCCTCCTTTGACTACAATGCTTGTGTACATAAGTTCTCGGTACACAAAGAGATGGCCTACATTGCAAAATATATCCAGTCGGTACATATATGTAGGTCATGACTCAGTACAAAGGCAGCTATTCCCAATATTCAAAGAAATTTCATCAGAAGATATTTGCTAGTGATTCCAATCCGTAAAAGCAGCAACAGATCAAGACAGTAGGAGGATTTATATCCAAAAACCACAGGGACGGGCCAATTTTCAAAATGGAGAATTAAAAAAAACCCCCAAACCACCAAATCCTTCTCAAATCTTTATCCTCATTGGAAAAGGCACAGCTAACGAGACAGAAGAATGTGGCACTGCCCCAAAAAACCTCACTGATTATTTCCAAGACCAAATGGTGCACTCTGTGATCCACAACCGACTTTTTCTTGGGCACCAGCATAAATTCAAACATGTCAGCTCAGGTAGGAACTATCCTGGTGGGTCAGAAAGCAGTAATGAAATTAATGTAATTCTCATTTCTTATTCATAATTATATTAGCAGCTTAAAAACAGTAAAATTACCTTGTTGCTGCCAGGAGAAAAATGTCAATAAGGACATCTGTGAACCCTAAGGTCGACTTTTTTCTAGTGCCTATAGCAAATCCAAATGCTTGCCTTTCTTTTGAACTTTTTTCTCCTTAAGGGTGGATTTTAATCCTTCTGACAGGTATCCAATATATTTACAATATATTATGCAATTTATATTTAGCACAATCAATGTGCTAAAATCAAAATATAAGAATTAATTAATTTATACCTCCCAAGGCCAGTAAGACAATACTACTTACTAGTGCTGGATTACTTAAAAAACTGCCTTCTGTCTGCTAAAATAGTGAAAGTTACTAATTTGAGTTCCAGTTTTGAACACCCTTAAATCTCCAGAAAAAATAAAGACGTTTCATTCACATGCACACAAGCCCTGGGAAAATGAGTGTTACTTCTTCCCCACCTGCATCCTTTGAAGGGAACACTCCCTGTGAATCGATAGGAAAGTGGATTCTATAAAAGAAATCAAACAGTGATATAGCACAAAAATATTTTGAAGATACAAGTAAAATAATCATCATGATACAAGACAAATTCATTTGATCAAAGCTGGCAAGTGATGTGCTATGAAAGACTCTTTAAATTGTAAAATATGCACAGTGAAATTTCCACTTTTAAATGTAAACTGTAGAAGAGTGAAACCATTTTACAGTCATTAATTTTCAATGTACCTTTCTTCTACTTTTGAAGTTCTTGAAGGTTTTGAGGGTCTAGAGAGGTATGGCATTTATCAGTTCCAAACTGAAGAGGTGATAGTCATGTTGATTTCTGAAAATTCAAAATGGCAATTCCAAATTGTTAAAAGCAGTGCATGATAAAGTTATCTATGATTACTCAGAAGAATACATAGTACCAGGTTCAGTGTCTTTAACATAAAAACACCATCCTTCAAAGACACGTGGCTACTGGTTCTAACAAGCACACATACCTCCATCCTATGCTTTTCTCACCAGGATGCAGATCTCAGTAGGGTTCAAGCCTGGATGTGTTTTCTGCTCAGCAATACATGCTATGCCCCCCAAAACAAATAATAATAAAAATCATATGCCCAATAAAAAAATAACATCATCAGACTGTAAGGATGGAGATCTGAAGAACTTTTATAGTCACTCCTGAAAAACAGTGGAGCTCAAAGTTCAGAAGCTGAAAAGGTGTAAGAATAAAGTCATGTTTTCCATTAAGAATCACTCATATCTTAATCACAGTGTAGTACATAACAGGCTGGAAAAAGTGTCAGTTCATTTTGTCAGGAAAATGGGCATTTATTTAATTCACCTCCATCATCTCTCAGGTAGCCAAGTCTCCCAGGTTTAAAGACCAAAACCAACACTAAAACCAAAAACTTAATCCATCTTCTGTTTACAAGTGAGATGTTTCTTACTAGTGGGTAAAAAAAGTCTCGTTGAGCTATACATTATGTTGGGTTTTTTTTTTAAATACCATTAGTCAATAGAAATATGAAACCATAAAACAATCATTTAAACATTTTACAACCCTGAGCTCAAGTCCCAAGAGTGAAAAAAGTTTGACATTATTAGTGTTCTTGAGTGCCTCACTGCAACTTGCATATTGTTTTATCATATTCTCAAAGGCACATTACCTACATACTCTGCAAGTAATAATCAAACCCCAAAGTGTCAACACAACACCAGACTAGCTTTGCATTAGTGGAAACAGCCCTGAACAACAGCATCTTCCTCTCTCTCTCTCTCTCTCTCTCAAAAAAAGGTACTCGACCCCACTGATGGTCACACCATTGGTCATTATTATGTGGAGAAAGAGGCAACAAATTAAATATATTATAAAAATATGAACCTTTTCTGCTCATAGGTAAATTTGGTCTGTCACTTACAGGGCTAAAACAGACAAGAACTGTCAAAGGGAAGCACTGTCTTCTAAACAGCATACTCTGGGCTCTGTCTCCTCCTCCTCTTTTCAATAAATTCAAAATAGCTATTACATGCTCAAGAGACAACAAGGCAAAGACCAAAACATCCAGACAGACTGCATTGTTGAGATAGGAGCTAATTTCCCAGTGATAAAAGCTTAAATTCAGGTTAAAGGACTCCGTAACTTAAGATTTGGTTGGGAATACAAAGTGGGTGACAGTTAAACTTGTGATGTGTGCAGCAATATAAATTAGGCCATCAAGTATCCGAGCTGTGCAAAGAGGAGAGTCAATAATTCAGGCAGGCATGACAATACAAAACAATCACCACACCTTTATCCAGAGAGATCAGTGTTAGTCTGAGATGATACACTGAACAAACAAGCTCACACAGCTAATGCCTTCAGTAAGGATAAGGCACTGTCCAGTGGACTACCAGTTTAAATTTCTCCAGAAAGGATGCTGTCCTGTAAACTGCTCGTCTTTGAATGCCGACCTCACAACTGTGTATTAATTCTGTTGAATTCCCCTCCTTAAAAATGCAATGTTAATAATTCAGTAAAAAAAATACCTTAGGCTGTATGTTTTAGAAGGCAAAAAAAAGAGATAATTTAGTCCCACTTTCTAGAAACATTCAAACCAAATCCAAAATTTGTCTTTGTTCTTCTTAAAGGAAGCATTTTAGCAACACAATCCAACCCCTTAACTTCCTAAATATAGTAAAGCTGACAGAAAACATTATGCTCAGTTTGTCAACACAAGCAGAAAGTAGTAAACACACTTGAATACATTCCTTGGTGTTGAGCAAACCCTGTAGAAGGTGTGCATGCCAATGCAAATTAAAGCAGAAGTGAGAAGCCACAGCAAATCTCAACCTTGAATTTCCTGCCTTTTGTAACGCCCATTTTCCTCTTCTTCCTGAAATATGTGCTTTGTAAGATATCTCATTGCAGCACTTTTAGACCAGTATGTCAGCTTTGGATATGTTTGTCCCAGATAATGAGGAGAATCTGTTGACATCATGTCACATTATGACAGACTGTTAAGTGGGTTAAATAGTTTAATCTTCTTCCAGAGAAAGGAAGTTCATAAGTCTCAGAAGGAAAAAAAAATACAATGTGTATCATTGCTATGAACTAAATAATAGAAAAAAATAAAACTGTCCCAGATTTTAGAATTCTGAATAGCAGCCTAATACTGTAAATTTATTGAGAAGAAAATCGTTTTGCAAAACTGGAATACAATTGATTTACCAAGAATTTTTTTAGCATTTAAAAATCATTTAATAACAGACCTGACCATAAAATAGTGGCACAACAGAAATGTAGGTTGCAAATGGAACGTGGAATGCATAGAACCTCCGGGGCGGACCAGCCACAGTAAATACAACAGTCACAATCATGAGTGTAAATTCATTTTCATAACTGTTTTTTTTTGTTTTTTCTTCTAGAAGGTAAGAGGGTGTATATAAATATTATAGAGAAAACATTTAAAAAACATTGTTTCATTTTTCAGAAATGCTGGAAGGGGTTTCAGCTCAGTTAAAAATGAGTAGGTTTGTTGGGCCAGAACTGCCCTTTTTCTGGTTCCTAAGGTTTCCTATGCTTGTTATGATGAAAAAAACCCCAACATTAATGATTAGGTGGTAAAAAATGGTGAAAACATAGCAACTAAGGAGCTAATTCTCAACAGACAGAGGACCTGGTGTTTTAAAACACAGTGCTTAACAGCATTAACCTTGAGGAAGTAATGCTAGGAAGAATTTCCACCATTTCTCCTATCTTGAAAAAAAAAAATAATTAATCCCATTAGCCACAAAACCCCAGTTCATTACCAAGCAGAACAGGAAGTTTGACATCTGCCTATGAGGATCTCTGGATGTATAATTTGGTGGGATTTAATTTAAAAAGCAGCACAGAAAAGTAGGAATTTTAAGGAAAAGAGGACTTACAGTACATTGCCTTGGGCCTCTGTCTTCACTGAAGGTGGCAACAAGTTCCTAGATTGCATAATGCTGCTATATTTAGTTTTAGTTGAAGAGAAATACAAACCTGAAAAAATAACAGCTACTCACTGGTTAAAACAGAAACATTTGGCATTCCAGCCCACCATCCCTGCACTAACTTGTCATTTCCCCCCTCCTTGCCTCCCAGGATTATGAAACAGTGACATGCCTACAATTCAAAGTTTCCTATGCTACAACTGTAAAACTTAAGATTTGCCAAAAGTATGACTACCACCCCTAGAAATCATCCCATAATTTTCTGCACATTACATGTATGGGATAGAGCTTCACATGGTACATACAGTGCTATCAGCATTTTCTTCACAATGCAACTGAAACACCATTGTTTCATTCAAACTTCTCTTCTCACTCTTAACAATCAACCAGCCAGAAACAACCACATTTATGATCTCACTTAATTCCCCTCTCCTAACAACTCCAGGAATTCCAAAAAGCAATCTGAAGAGCAGCATTTGATATGATCCCCAACTTCAAATCATACCATGAAAAACCATTTAAACAGGCTCTCTTACATAAAAAGAGGCTGGGTTGACTTGAGAGACTTGATTTCCTCTGTGCTGTCACATCTCTCCTTCTCTTGTGACTCTCTATTCCCAAACTAGAGGGTCCCTACGTATAAGGGGCTCCCTTTCTAACTCATATCTCACTCCAACTGAACTAAAGGAAATCTGTGGAGCAGGAATATGTTATCCCAACGTCCTTGTCCAAAAAACTTAAGAGAAACTGTGAAAAGGGAAATGTAAGGTTAAAAAAAAAAAAAAAAAAGTCTTACTAAAATAAATTACATAAAGTTCTGAAATCAACATCATTTTTGAGGCAACCTTTCCAGAGACCTCTTGGGTTCCTTTCTTCTCAGAAGCACCTTTTAAGTTGTATGGTTGTAAGAATAACTTTAACTATAGAAGCTATATGCATCTTTTAAGAATCACATTTTGATGATTATAAAAATTTATCTATTATACAACATAGGTCCAGCTACACTGAAAAAATTACACCGCTTATTGAAATACATTTCATTTTAGAAACAGACTACTAAATAGGTCTATACAAAAAACTCTAAAATAATTTCTGTAGTAAAATAAAGAGTGTGTTAGGAGAGCTACACAAACAAGAAATTTTTTTGTCTTTCTTTATAATGCTCAAATATACTGTGATACGTGGCTGGCTCACTCCATAGCCGGCACCAAAAGCTGAAAAAGAATCCATTGCGATACACAGTGATACAATTAATGCTCTGTTATTAATCTCACAGCCTTTCCGATTAGTACAAAGAAAACCAGGCCTATCTCCTCTTTGAGGAGAAGTCCAGGATATAAAAGCAAGCATACCTCATCAGCTGATATGAAATTATAAAATTCCACAAGTCTCAGTATCTGAAATTTATAAAAGTCACCAGTAAAACGCAAGCAAATTGAGTTTAAGTCCTGTTGGTTCCCAGGTTCAAACGAGCACTGCCGATCCAAAACAGGATTTCCTTGTTTGTTAAAGTGATTCAAGGGAAAAAAAATCAGGACCATCTGCTGGGGCTAAGAAAAAGACAAAGATCCTCACCAACTAACCGTCTGTACTTCCACGAGGGCATGTTTCCATGTGCATAAACTGGGCAAATAGCTGGCAGGAAGCAAAGATGTTAGTGGTGCTGTGCGGAACTGTTCTTTTCTGCCAGGTGTCGCAGAAAGTTGTCCTCACTCTGGCCTCTGTGATTTAAAGGCTCACTCTTAAAAAGAGCTGGAGGAGGGGGTAAATGAGGAACTGGGGGAACTGGGAGATGATGTGGATGGTGAGGATGAGGATGTAGGTGAAGGTGTGAATAAGGGTGAGGAATGGGGCGGGGAGGAAGTGTGCTCACTGGGTTCAGGTTGATAGGTGGAGTTGGGGTGGTGGGTGTGTTCACTACAGCAGGGACTGTGGTGGCAGGAGAAGTGGCCGACAGTGGGATCTGGACAGCAGTTGACACATTGACAGGGCTGGTAACACGGAAGCACTTCTCCTTGTGTGCCTTGAGCATGTTGGAGAAGCGAAATCGCTGGCCACACACGTCACATGGGTAGGGCTTCTCCCCTGTGTGAGTTCTGCGATGTCTCTTCATGTTTGGGCGGCTGGTGAAGCTTTTCCCACAGATTTCACAGATAAAGGGCTTCTCTCCTGCCAAGCACAGATACAGCAATCAGTCAGGCACAGAACATCTGCTAATACTTACTTCAGCAGACTTATGCAAACAAATTGCATCCTACAAAAGCTACTGTGACTGCTACCCTTGGCAAATAAAGAGACAGCTGTTCCACACAAGTCCTCACTCAGTCTTTATGAAATCCTCTCTCACCTCTGGATTTAGATGCAGGAGACAAACTTTTATAAGGCTTTAGGGCAAGGGGTTTTTTTCAGACCAAAATAAAAAGGAAGTACACCTAACCTCTCATTTTTCCCCACAGTGAATCACAGGACTACAGTTAGATTAAACAGTAAGGTAATGTATTAACCTCTGCTGTCTGATTTTCTAGGTTGGATAACAGTTTTGATCCCAAATTCCAAGGAAGGGAATACAACTAGACGTGTATGAAAGTTTTTGCCCTGGAAGTACTTGTGCTTTTCTTTGCTAAGTTCTTACCAGTGTGTGTTTTCATGTGCTCATCAAAGTACTGTTTCATGTTGAAGTCTTTGCCACACCACTGGCACATGAACTGTTTGTGCCCGATGTGGATGCTCATGTGGGAACGCAGCTGGTACTTGTACTGAAACCTCTCATCACAGTTCTGCAACAGAAAAAAACAGCAACCCATGATACTCAGGCATCAGGGAGCAAGGCAGTCATGGGACAGCACTCAAATGTACTATG
Source organism: Antrostomus carolinensis (assembly GCF_000700745.2). Classification (NCBI taxonomy): domain Eukaryota; kingdom Metazoa; phylum Chordata; class Aves; order Caprimulgiformes; family Caprimulgidae; genus Antrostomus; species Antrostomus carolinensis. The sequence goes on along the minus strand of NW_010310017.1, from coordinate 22,913 downwards.
TGAAGGAATAAAGAATGGCTGAGCTAGTACACACACACAATTGCAGAATTTAAATTATTTATCAAAAGTAGAACTTGGTCTGCACTAAAACACATGCGGGCACAGGAGCCTTGGCAAAGAGTGTGGAACAGTCACAGCCTTTAGTTGATAGCTGTTGGCAGAAGCCCAGCAGAGGAACGGTTATGCCAACACAAAAGTGCTTCTGCTGGCTCAAGGTGTCATTTGGAGGTTTTGCAGCTTTGCCAGCGATCTCTGCTGGACTATGGCACGTCTCCACTAGAGGACTCTGCTCACCCAGCAAAACCAAGAGCAGCTCTACAGCAGTGTTTTTCAGCAAGGCAGTCTGTTTTCCAGCTATTATTTATTGGTATGAAGTAACTTCT
>NW_010310017.1:6223-22514 GCF_000700745.2 Antrostomus carolinensis | reverse complement strand
GTCTTATCCCCAAGACTACAGTGGCTGTTGTACTGCCATTACTACTACGTGTCTGGCTGGAGTTGTGCCCCATTTTGTGGACAGGGTGAGCCACCAGACCTGTCCTGGAAACAGGAAGGACTCTGTACCCTCTCTGTCTCCATCATGTGATAGCCACCAGCATCCCCATCAGATGACTGAGACATTATCTGCCCCAGACATATGACTGGGTAAGGTTGTCCCATCTCCTTCACAAGGGCAGGCATAAAATTACAATCACAAATGTCCCTGAATGCATCAGTGAACATACTCTACCCCATCCCAACACACACACTTTGGTTAACCAAATGCAAATTCAGAGCATAGTCTTAGATCTCAAGGAGGGAATAGTTTGCAGGGAGGACAGTAGTTTTTTCCCAACAGTGAAAATCAAGCAGTAACTTGTTTATTTTCACTGTTGCCACTTCTATCTGTTTCAAGTTACTGGGCAGGACAGGGAGGATTAATGTAATTTGCATTAGGCACCGAGGGAAAACTAGGATTCAAATCCTGCTGTGGTGTGTACTCATTGAGAAAAACACGACAGCCAGCAGTAAAAGCAAACCAAAACCATCTCAGTTTGAACTGAACTGCTGCTACGTGCACTGCTGCTGCGCTCTCCACATCAAAAAGAATTTCCCCCAAATTTTTATGATGCTGCACCTCATTTACAAGCCAGTTAATTCAGTTTCCACCTATGTTCCCTCCTGACAGTGTTACTAGTTTTATACCTTATGCTATCATATCTAACCATATTACAAGTTGCTGCCTCACCTCACATCTGAAAGGTTTCTCTCCAGAATGTTGTAGGGAATGTACTTTGAGAGACATACTGCGTTTGAATGATTTTCCACAGGTTTCACATGTAAATGGCATGTCCTTTGTGTGTGCTGCAACACAACAGTGCATTAGAGTTATTCAAATGCAAACAGTTCTTTTAACTAATTTTTCCCCCCAACTCTGAGCAGGAAAATGATTACTACTGAACAGCTTATAACTATATACACACATATACACACACATATATGTTGCTTGCTGCCCAGTACTACAGGCTTGAACTTTTTATTAAGAATAAAGCTCAGACAACTGAATTTGCCTTCTTATTTTTTCTCCTCAAAACAGCAATTACAAAACCCACAAAGACACATTATGAGGCAGAATCAACAGAAGCACTGATCAATAACTCACCAACCATATGTTTCCGCACGTGGGCCATGGTGTAGAACTTTTTTTCGCAAATCTCACAAGAGAATTTCTTTTCTGCATATCCGTGGACAATCTTGGTATGTTCGTGGAGGGACCAGAGCTTCTTGAATGATTTATTACAGGAAACGCACTGAATGAAATGGGAGAAATAGAAAGAAGTTGAAATTAGAAAGATTCAGGGATTCAAGTTTGTGGAGTTCAGCCAGGGTCTCTTCCTCTTGCATGACAAAAAGAAGCCCAAAAACAAGTCAAAATGCTGTATACTGTCTCAGACTGCACTTCAGCTTACATTTACTGTTTCACACTTGAAACAACTACACTAGGAAAAGCCACATCAAGTAGGATTAGAAAGGATGTTTAACACTCTGCATTTTGACGCCACCTGAAGAGCACCACAGCCACCGCACTAACTTATTTCCAAAACACAACAGCATGGATAGCTGGATGCAGCCCTCGAGGACCTCAACACAGAGGAGACAACTTCACAGGCACTGATGCTGCTGGTGTGGGAAGAATCCAAACCCCTGGTGTGGGAAGAAGCCAAAAGAGGTGGAGGAGGTCAATACCACCGAGTTGCCTTAAAGTCATCTGCATGTCCAGCCCCGCTTTTCACAGGAGCACTGTGACCTCTCAAGCTCCAGGTCTAACAGCCCGTGAACCAAAGTTCTCTCATTTTTTAGCTCTACACAGAAGACAGCTTCCATCTTGCAGCTCTTGACCATGCAGGGTCTGGTACACAGTTCATACAGTAAAGCAAGTTGTCACCTCTGTCTTTCGTGTTCCGACTCTTCATTTCTACTTATCAGTAGCACTGTAGCTCTACAATGACAATATGCAAACCATGTTTTAATCTCTTCCCACAGCTACTGTGAAACGTCCAGAAAGTCAGCGACGAGCAGGACTCACAGGCTTTCACACATCTCTCTTGTTCCCCAACAGTTAGCTCTTGCTCTAGACTTGATAAATAATATCCTTGCACAGTTTTGAAAACTCCAGAATAATCTGAGTTGTAAAACTTGACAGCAGACACGTATGTGAGGACACCAAGTCATTTTCATTTTTGAAGGCAATGTGGTTTATTATTTTTTTTTCTTAGCTGCTGGGGTGCTTGTGGTTTTTGGTGCATTTAAATTTTTCTGCCTATCAATTACTCTCCTTCCCTCAAAGTAAGAAGGGTTGTTCTCTGCAGAACTAGGATATGCTATGCCTTCTGTCCACTTGAGTTGTTTCTTCTCTGTACCGCTTCCAAAGTGCTTGAATCTCTGCAGGCCTGGAAACTCTCAGCTCCTGCTCACCATGTTGACTCCAGGAAGAGCTTCTGCCTCTAAAAGTACCTACTCAGAGGCATGTGAGGAATAAACTGTAGTCCCTGGTGGGGAGGAACCCCTAGAGAGTAAAGCAAAGCTAAGAATTTATCAAAAATCCTTTGATTTAAGGCTAAGTGAGTCCCTGAAGTGGTCAGTCTACAATTTAACTGACAATCAGCAGCGAATGATTTAAATCACCAATACTGAGAGTCACTACATAGAGACTTTAAGATGACAAAAATTCTGTCAAGGTGCTAATTTTGAAAGGATGAAAACCAGAAATTACCTGGAAAAACAGATATATTCCATCACTTAGATGAAAAATATAGAGAGGAGCCAGCCACGTTTCTCAGTTCAATTACCACCTACATAAATTAAACAATTTTTTTTTCCTAGACAAAGCTCCATATCCCCCTTGACGTATTAAACTCCACATTAATGTAAAACTTTCATACCCCCTTAACTCCTTTTGCCAAGTGTAATGAAAATAAATTAACAGACAGCTGTGAAATACATTCCAAATGTCAGGACAGACCAAAAATAATTGTTGAATATAGGCTTATACTGAGAACTTGAAGATGACTAGCAGTGCTTCTGGCATTAGAAACATCTGGGAGAGTTTCTGGACATTATTCTTCTGGTATTGGAGAGAAAACACAATTTCTTCTTTTCCTGTCACTTTTGGACATGGGAATGTAACCCCTCAGAAGCATGTGTGTGCACAAATTACAGGATACTTCCCCATTCTATATCACACATTCAAACTATTCATGAATTCCCATTTAAAGTTAAAAGATTTTATGCTGTGAATGAGCCACCTGGATGACAGGCCATCCCTTCAGTTTACAGTTAAATGTTCTCTGCTACACTCAACTTTTGAAGCGTTTATTTCAAAAACTGCAAGGACATAGTGAAATGTTTATGCATTTTACTAACTACGCTCAAGATTCATTATTTTATATTATACTCCTTCCTTCAGTCTTCCTCCTATGAGCTGAAACATAAGGAAAAATAGCAGAACGTTATACAGAGCTGCATGTGAGTCTTACAGCAAAGAGAAATTGCAATAAATATTTCAACTGTCTCCCACGCAGTGGGAATTGAATACCAATTCAGTTTAGCATTCAAGCAAGCAAACAAACAAATCTTAAATCTTTCTGGTAAAACTCACTGGACAGACAAAAAAACTCACTGCCCTACAAACCCTACAAATATTTCAGCTGCACAAAAATGGAACTCAAGCTGCTTCACGCTGGCAGTGGGATTTATTTCAGAAGTAGGTGGCAACACTGTGCCTAGTTTAACAGGGCAAAAAAAGCACGTTCCAATCGCCAGATAAAACAACAGTGCCCCCAATTCCATGAGAACACAGATGCCTACGAGCAAAAGTACAAACCACAGATGAATCAGAAACTCTGAAAAACTCTTTCCACAATTTAAACTTTCAATCGGTTCTATTACAACACAGGCTTCCATTGTTGTATAAAATTAAAAGCTGCAAATCTTCTGGTGAGAAAGACCAGAGATCTTTAGATTATCAGTGAGCTTTAGGGAGCTTTTTGCACTGGGAAAAGGGCAGGCTCATGAACAGATTTACCTGTTGAATTCATGCACTTCCATATAGGTACATGAACACTACTGCAAATTCCGTGTCTATCAATATCTCAGTAGGATTTTTAAAAGTGACACTTTAAGACAAGTTCAAATCCTGACTTCACTAGCTTCTTTCTCACCTGCTTGCCTCTCCGGGATTTTACAAGTTTCTGATTCCAATACCAGCAAAGTGACATAATTCTGTTCTCACTTGAAACCTTCCTTGGACATACGCTGTGACTGAGTTTCAGGACACTGAAAGGCTCTGAACTTTAAAGCTAGCGATAGCTGCAGGTGCTCAGCACCTGAAGAAGGAGGGTTTATCCTCTCCAAGTATTTCACTGCAAATGCACCCGGTTTCAGGCCAGTTACTCTTTATTCTGACATTTGTTAAAGTAGCTTTGCATTTTTCCCAAACTCGTAATTAAATACTAGAGTAACTCTGCTGAAGCAGATGTCAGTTGTACACTCTGTTCCCTACAATTTACTTCTTTTGGAAGACACCAAAGTGTTGATATGTAAGAGACAAGGTCTCGGTCAGAACCTGGTCTGCACAAAAGATTTCCCCCTCTGAAGTGTCCACTAGCTGTATCCAGGGCACGACAGAAGGTATGGAAATCTGGCAAGCAGGTGAGCAAACCTACCTGGATATTTTTTTCACAGTCTGTTTGCTGGTGAAGGGACAGCTCACTTTCTAGAACAAATTTCTTCCCACATTTGTCGCAGATCTGCATGCGCCTGTGAGTGACGTTCATGTGCTTCTCCAGGTACCAGCGTGTGTTAAACACCCTGGGGCACTTCTCACAGGTTAAAGTCTCCTTCTCTTCACACTTTGATTTCTGCACAGGTGCCTTGGGCTCCTTTGCAGCTTTCTTCTTACGCTTGGGGGGCTCCACACTCTTTCTACGACCCCTTGTAGTTCTGGGTGATGGGGAAGTTGTGGCTGCTGCAGCAGATGCAGCTCTCCTTGTTCTCCTTTGTGCAACACTAACTTTTTCCACTCTTTTCTCTTTTTTCTTCTGCCTCTCATTTTCCTCATAATCATTACTGTCTTCAGTGGCCTCTTCCCCACTGTCACCCTCCTCTTCCTCACTGCTGGTCTTAAGAACAGCAGTCTCTTTGGACTGGGAGGGGACACCCTTCTCCCCTTTTGATACATTTAATGTTTGGTTGTTAAGGTTTACCTCTACTATAATCTGCTCCCTTTTGTAAGTCACTTCATCTTCCTCCTCTTCCTCCTCCTCAGAGTCGTCAGAGTTTTCTCTATCTTCTTTCACAGCCCGGACCTCTCCTACCGCTCTGTTCTCCCTGAAATACGGTTGCTCCTCTCTTTCATGGAGATGTGGTTTACTCATTTTGCTGTCCACCAACACAGAGTAAGGACTTCCTGACTCTCTCTTGTATACTTTGGTGGACAGATCAAGTTCCTGGCTGGCACCATGATAAAACGTGGGTGGCACTTGACCACGGCGACTGTCCTCTTGTTTTTTTTTCCTGCTACATGTGCGGCACAGTTTTCAACCAACTGTTGGCAAGAATTGGCTGTTTGACTCATTTGGGAGGCCCTGATTCATTGAGCACCTTTAATCCCAGAAAACCAAGTAAGCAGCTTTAAATCAGGACGAACGCTCAAGATCGATGCCTGTTCCATCTACACAGAATGAACAAAATATGATTCTCTGCTGGTGTTTAGCACTGATGTGAATGTAGGTCACAGAAATCTGGTATTATGGCAAGAGCAGAGCAGTAGTAATTATTCTTCTGAAGAAAGTTGCCAATGAACCGTTGAACATTTTATCTATAAAAGACAACAGAGAAAAAGTCAATTAAAAAAAAAATTCACAAAAATATTCAGCAAATTCTTTTGAGTTTGTACAACGAGGTAAAGCAGAGGGTATATTATCTGTGAGCTGTATCAGCTGGGGGTGGACTGTCCTATAACACTCTCTCAAGCAAAACTGGTAGTTAGAAATACGTGCACCTCTTATGGGGACCAGAACTGGTACTAGACTCCCAAGGTATGGAAATCAAGGCATGTTATTTATTTAAAAATTAATATTCTCTACCTGCCAAAGATCACTGCCACCTGCCTCAAAGCTGGGCCAAGATGCTGATCTGCATTTCTCCTGGACTATCCTGAGCACTGATGGCCCCAAGACTCTGCTCTACTCCCCTAGGCCTCTCCATCCAAGCAGAGAAATCCCTCTTCTCCTTCTGTATCTCCCAAAGGGAGCCCATCCTTACCCAGAAAAGACCATATTATACTGAACAACATTCCATTAATGTAGGTATGCATGAAGAATTTCAATGGAGACATTTTCAACTTGCAGCACTAAATCAGATTAAGAACACCGTGTCCCCTGCTTGTTTCCACCTCAGAGATCCCTCACACAGCCTCTTGATTTAAGGCACTTATTCTTTTGCCTCTTCTCCCTTCCCCCAACTACTTATTCCTCAATGCAAACACCAAACAATATTACATTTGCCCGTCTGAATTCCACTTGCAGTTATCCAAGCTGGAATTTGACCAGGACACTATTACTTCCTCTTGTAAAAAGAAAAAAGAAGCCACGTGATCTCTAATGAATACAAGTAATCAAGCTCTCACATCTATTTTTTCACCAGGACAACTACATTTTGGTGGCACAGTATTGCAACAACAAGCCAAGATTTTTGGCGGTGCAGATCAAGTCAGAAATACATTGGAATTCCTGACCAAACAGCATCCTTGGAGCTAAACCTGTGATTAGAGGGTACAGAAGAGAATTAAGGACAGAGCCTAAGACATATCCCATGACTAGAGGACAGAGAAAGGCCCTAATAGAAAATGGATGGATTGAGCAGCTAAATATGAAGAAAACTGGATCTCTGTGACCAGAGACTGAAAATTTCCTTGAGGAAATCGTTCCCTATAAGCCTGGGCTAAGTCCAGCAGACAGGTATAAAACTCTTGGATTTCACAGAACCATATGGTCATTTTTATGATTAGTATTCTTGGAGCAACACTAAAAACCAACCAACCTAAAGCAGTATTAAATACCTGGACTTTTATGATAAATTTCCTTCTGCTTCATACTGAGTTAAAATACTCTCCACACTACAAATGCAGTAACTTCCACCCAAACATGTTTTGATACAATTTATATATTATAGTTTCTATTTTACTTTTCCACCAGCAATTTCCCCCTTTGAAGTCAATTTAATTGAACAGGAGATGAACCCACTGGTGGTCTCAGTGGTTTGTATATAATAAAAAAGACTGAACCTTGCCCTAGAATCTTTGTGCAGTGACACGTGGGGAAAGTGACTGATGAATAACCAGTCATCTCATTACCAGCTTCAAGTTAATTAAACAGATTCTTCCAACAGTTCTCCAATATTTCCAAATGCACTCAAAAAAAAAAAAACCCAACAAACCCCACCCTGGAGATGCCTGACAGAGGAACCTGCAGATGGATTCACAGCACTGCAACAGGAGCGTCTATTCCTTTTTAATCACTCCATCCTCACAGGGTCTCAGGTCCCAGCTCCAGGTGAGGCAGGAAGACGAGCACCAAGATCCAGTTAAAGTGGGAAATAGGTGGAGATGGGCTGTGAACATTGGCTTGTGATCACAAGTAATATTCAGATGGAAAAGGTGGTAAATAATAAAATAAACTGCCTGTGATTGCAAGCCAAAATTAACAACCCTATACCCAGAAAGGCCCTTTAGAAAGCAGTGGGTATGATGAAATCCAGCTTAGTATTTCCTTTAACCAAATTGAATGAATTATTCAGAAGCTCAGGAAAAAAAAATAAAATACAAAATCACTATGTCATGTAGAAAATGATACCCGATTATTTCCTCAGCATATTAAGCATATCTCACAAGTTGCATGAGTAAATCATGAGTAAATCAGGGAAGCTATCAGAATGCTGCTGCTAGATAGCTAAAAAACAAACAACCAAACAAAAAACTTATAACGAAAAGGAAGCTTTACCTCCACATCCCCCCCCCCCCCCCCCCCCCCTCCATCTACTGACTGCTGAAATACTCTTTACATATCCTGCCATCATTTCACCTCTGCTCATTTAAGGAATATTCTGTATAATAAACCACTTTGTACGAACGCAGTACCACTTCAAATAATAATTAAAAAAAAACAACAAAGGGGCTTCTTCTGAGTTATCAAAGCTATTTGGTCTTTAAACCACTTCACTCTGCAGAATGGGGAACCTACTTTCACTTTGAATACGCCGCCTGCTCCCCTCCAGGGACCTGCAACTTTCGAACAACTGTTATTTAACAGTCAAACAGCTGGCAAAGCAAAGCCCTCCTTATACATTTAATGTAAACAACACACTGCTAACATTACTGACAGTGCTGAGAGACAGTAGTTTAAATACTGCCCAAAACATTTTAATAGAAGATATTTTTTCTTTACATTTCTAATCCCAAATGTAAGAAAGCAGTATGAGTGTTTATTTTTGCCCCTCCTTTTTTTTTAAAGGGTGAATCCACTTTTTTCAACGCTGCTCAACAGCTTGAACACAAAGAATGAATTTCAGCTGCACCACAGAAGGGAGAAATACAGGTTTAGATTAAAATGTGAAAAGGAAATACAGGTTCAGAGCGATTTTTGAAGCCTATTGAGACATAAAACTGAGGAATAACTGTGTATATATATATGTCTATATACAGAATAACTGTATTACGAGCGCACAACGAACCTACGAGGTACAGACAACACTTAGTAATCAAAGATCACACAAGAAAGGTTTGCAAGTCGACGAATATTAAAGGCTCAAACCCAGAAAAGAAGCACAAACAACTTGCAGACGAACGTGTAGGTGGAGGAAGCACGTGCGTGTGTGTGGGAGCAACACTTCATACAACGCTTTCATGACTTCTAAAGAAAAACCGCATTTCTTCACATTATCTGTACTAAAAATAGAACAATTTCTAGTAGCAGAGTGTGCTAGCACCATTACCTGCCCCAGCTTTGACTCAGTACATGCCTGGAAATCAGCACACTAGAGGTTAAGGACTTTAAATCACACGTCCTTAGTTTGCCCTCAGAGAGGGACCAGCTTGACAGTCCGACTATCTCCTATTTTTGTCTAACCCGTGCCAAAGACGTACGATTTGAGTTCTGGCAAGAGTCCACCAGAAACAGCCACCGATGTAAAGAAAAACACTGCTTCTGCCAGCTTTTCTCATACATGAAGCTAGTTGCAGGGTCATTTCTGTGTCTCAAGGCTGGCTGTGGGTGAGCTCCTGGCCCACACCTGGGTGCCTGCTATCACACCAGCCTGCCAGCTCCACAGATGGGAGCTGATCTGCTCACTCTTTCTGCCTGCATGTTCCTGGTAGCTCCCATAAAAGAGAAGATGCACTTCAGCAATGACCCTGATACTCGTTCCTGGTCAATGTGACAGTAGCCTCATTTTATTTATTTATTTATTAATTTTAACCAGTTTAATTGCTACCCATAGAAAAGTTCTCAATATTAGCTCTGAAAATTGACAGATGCTGATCTAATTCACTTTGCTGTAGGTTCTAAGTCTAGAGGGATTGCAGGCACAAGGGTGAGTTGCCTACTGACACAAAGACAGCAGTGTCATTGATTTACCACTTAGTTCACATCTGGAAGTTCCCCTCACTCTTCCCAGATAGCCATAAGGATCAGAAAATTCCTTTAAAAAACTATCCATGCCTCAATTCACCAATCAGTGGCATTTGCCACAGAAGTTTTGCACACACAAGGAGAAAAAGGAGGAAGGACAAGAGCTCGGGGCTTTCCTGCAGCTCACCTACTTCTTGCGTGAAAAGTGAATACAATGAAAGAAGAGATTGCAATAGCCAATGTCCAACATTAAAAATGCATTTATTTATTAGCCATCCATTATTTTCTTTCTTTATTATAACACAGCTTTTCAATACAGGCAGAGAAGATAATTTTTTGTTTCTGTTTACAAGTCACTTGTTGTAGATTTCACTTCCAATTTGGTAGAGTAAGTAACGCTCACAATCTTAATACAGCTCCCAAGGAGGCAAGACAAAATTATTTCTCCAAAAGTCTAAATCACCTAACACATGGGAGGATCTGAACCACAGCTAACACCACACACCTTAGACAAGCATCACAGATAATTTGCACACTGCCTGTACAACACGAGACATATTGTGTTGGAACACAACTCCTAAAACTTCTTGTTCTTCTCCTCTTTAAGAGCAGACAGATCCCAGTTTAACAATCAAGAGGCAATGGGGGGCATGAAGAGGTTTTCCACTCTGCCATTTAGGTGTACAGACCCCTACACATAAAAAAACAAGTTCAATGAGGAAGTTCAAGTATCTTGAAATTTTATTTTCCATAAAATGAAATTTCTCTCAGATTACAGTTAGAAAAAGTTAAGAAAAAAAAGCATAACTGTGTTATAATTAAAGGCAATGTCATATTGCATATGCATGAACAACATGAAGTTTTTAAGGAGCCTGGATGTCTTTGGGTTGGAAGCTACAATCCAACAGCATCATTAAGTCCTGGGGCAACCAGATTTGCACAGAGTTTACAAGCGGTGAAACAACCATGTGCATAAATAAATAATTTACATTATTTAAGATAATGCACCCATTTCAAACTAGCCAAGGTGTTGTTGAAGAAACTACACTAAGAACAGGAGTAAGGCGGTGGTTGCAGGTTGAGGGGATTGATTAAATACAGCATTAATTTTATGCCAAACCTGGGACATGTTACACTCTGGTTACCCCCCAAATTTCTAACCAAAAACTGGAGCACCAGCTTCCCTGATTCCTTTCAACTCCTCAGGTAGAAATTTCTAGTACTGCTAAAACCTGTGTGAGTTCAGAATGTGAGTGTAGCTCAACCCTTTTGAAAGTTAAATGCTTTCACACTTACTAGTCACATTATTTGGATCCAGAAGAAGTATTAGAACTATGATAAACTGGCACGTGTATTTATTTTGAAAGGCTGATAAGTGAAAGCATCATGCTGGTGAGTATAAACTTACCAGATAACTATACCAGTAGAAGTATATAAGAGTGTGATTTTCCACTTAGCTTCTGTTAATATTCAGCGGTGTTACCCATTAATCAATTTCAAATCAGCAGACAGGACAGAAACACAAGAAAACACATCAGAAAAATCTAATTTGCATTGCACAGATACAACTTTGCTTTAACTATACTGCCCAGCACAAAGTCCTGCAGTATATTTCCTAAAAATATCAAATCAGTAATGTTTTCTCACTACAACTCTATGAAATCCTTAGCTAATGTGAATTCTGAATAGCATAATTAGCAAGAAATGCCTAGAGACTGCAATGGGAAAATACAGAGTGACTAAAATGGCCCAGTCACCTACAGTTCAATATATTAGCAATATTTCAGAGCACATAAAAAAAAAAGCAGTTTCAATCCATTTGCACAGTTTGAAGAACAGGTGCATGAAACAGAATAATGTAGAGGCACAGCAGTTCTCAGTTAGTGGCAAAACACATCTGGTACAAGTTACATCATGTCAGCGGATAGTAATCAGGGCTATCACACAAGAGAGAATTATTTATATCATGTACAATCACTCCTTTCTTGTGCATCTCAGCTGCTTTATATGCAAAAAACCAGGGAAATATGTTCTTAAGTGGTAAGTTTTATCTCCAGACTGAGCAGCAGTCAGCACATCCTCTCAGTTTTTGCATTTCTATGGGTAAGTACTCAAGCCTGCCTTTACCCATGGAAATGTAAAATAAAAACAAGACTGACTGCTACTAACGATCGATTCTGTCATCTGCCAGCCTGGCCAGGGACAGCTTGGAACACCCACCTAAGAGATGGTATCTGTAAGAGGTTCAGGCTTAGTAGAGCTGCAAAGGAAAGGAGGGAAGAGTAATCCTATCCACTGTATCAGAAGGACAATTGTGTGCAGCTGACACAGACTTTGGTGTAACATGGCAAGAAGATATTTAGAAGCAGCATTCACCACACGATTCACCACATGATTCCTGGGACTGTCCTGTGATAAACCAGGAAAAAAAAATAATCTTAACTTTCCTCTTTATACTGCGAGCTCAAAATTCACTTGAAACAGATTTTCTCATCAACTCATCGAAAAGATCAGACATAAAATGGTCCGTGGCACTGTGGCTTGTATTTTGGAAATTAAAGCTGTGCCACATATTTGGGCATCTCTGTCTCAAATGGATTAGTTTTGGTACAACTAAGCAAACTGACACGCACATCATAAAAAAAACCAACCCAACAAGGCTGGCAGTAACTGTAAGTATTGCAGGGAGCCTTGGCAGGGAAACAAAAGACTGGAGAGTGAACAAATACTGTCCAATTCTCAAAGTCAAGGTCTGGGCAGAAGTATGTTTGCCAGGGTGGCATATGAAAGCCTTAAGATGCAGTAGAGCATCTAAACTGTCCCACCTCCCAGTTATTTTTTTGGACCATTCCTAAAATAATCTGTCATAGGTATCTTGCTAACTCAGCAGGCAACATATTTTCACTGTATGGAGCTGGCTATTTGCCTGTAAGTATTTAACAGGCTAATGGAAAATGAAGCAGACCATATTTCCAATTCCAGAAAAAAATGCTTTCTATAATATCCTGCAGCTAAAATATAAAAAACTACGATAAAAAAACCCCAAACCTTCAGGCTTTTTCCATTTCTTAAGATGAATTATTTGGCTGAATCTAGAAATCTGGTTTGAGGGACAAAAGGCTTTCAAACCAGTGATTTCCAGAACTGTGAATCTGGAATTTTTTCAAGCATTATCTCCACAGAAAATAGTTGAAGAGGTTGCCATTTCAGAATTCAGCAGCATTATAATCTCTCAGCTTTTGCAGTAAGCTGAAGGCTTTCTACTGGCTATAAACTAGTTTTAGATATGACAGCCATCAACCTCAACATTTTTCTTTTACTAGGCAAAACCATCTTGAAAGAAGTCCTAGTACACTCAAATGAAAAGTCTAAGCCCTTCCTACTGCCTTAAATATATAAAAATTAAACACTTGTGACTGAATTAGCAACTTCCTTGTATTCAAATTATTGTTGTGTCTTGCCTATATCTTTCAATTAAAAAAAAACCGAACCAGAAAGCAAGATCAAAACAAAACCAGGCAGTTATCACTCAACTGTAGTCACTCACACAGATGTACCTACATACCTGTCATTGTTTGCTAACTCGAAGACACATATATGAAGTGAAAAAGTTTTATTTGACCACATCAAAGGATTATCTATCCCTTCAAATTTGTATACTCATCAAAATATGTGCCAGAAGTTCAAAACTACCCACTATGACACTGAAGGGCAACTGCTTCGCCCCTTACCCTACTCTTTTGTTCCAAATCACTTTTTATTGCCTAGTTTTCTTCTTCAGTGGCAAAATTCCTTTTTGCTTTAAAAACTCTTGCTTTCATCATTATCTGCTCACATATCTTGAAGAGTAGTAAAAACTGCACTAAGGTTTTAAAACATCCATTTATATTCATAGATGCCAGTAATGACACTTCTTGTTAAACATCACTAACTTATTCTAAGATTGCAAATGATTGTGCTAACAATATAAGCTACACACAAAGCCAGGTGAAAACAAAGAGGAAGTCTATCATCAAGACCGGTACTTCTGTTTCCCAAAGCTAGCATTTTTCCTTCCAGAGAGGAGTGGAGAAAGAGGCACTGAGATGTCTATCAGTGTCTTTGAATATGTAGATGAAGATCAGTTGAGAAAGCTCAAAAAAAAAAATGTAAATTGTCTGTCCCACACAAAGTAAAGCTGATGGGTGTAACTTCCACCTGGATATTTATTCTGGAGGAAAGATGTTTTTTTCTCCTTTGCTTTAAGCTGACAGCACTAATTTAGCAAGAAATAATGAGCTTTAAAGAGTACCTGCAATTGCCTAGTTATACAAAATAGATATATATATCTCTCTCTATATATATAGATATATCTCCTCTCCTAGCAAGCCCCAAAGGAGACCTTTGCAATATGTAGAGTGGAGGTACCAGTTTTGTGTATTTTACAGAAAGGTTCAGTTTAAGAAGATTCACAGACAGGTTCAGTTATTTGCTGATTTGTTGATCAGCCTGTACTACACATCACAGCACGTAACGTGCTCCTGTATCATTTGTCTTTTAGTCTGCAATAATGGAACGTTTAAAATAATTTAATCTGAGCTGAGAGTGTGCTGTTACACACACACTTCACAGAGTGTAAAATATTTAAAAAATATTTTGCTTCATTTCCAGTCTACCAGTTCATATTAAAAAAAAACCAAACAAAAAACAAAAAACCTCGCTAAATATTTTGGAACTTTGCTGAGAATAGAAAAAGAGAAAGTTTAAACAGTAAAATCTTTGGCTTCGTGGAAGTGAGAATTTGATCTCTCTAAAATAAAGTTTGTTCTTCTCACATCATTGGAATGTGCTTACGGATAGGTTTAAAATCCTCTCCATTTTTCATTTAGAGCTCTTTAGAACACTAGATAATTCTGACTTTGAAACCAGCAACAAGTTTGTCAAAACCTCCATAGCAACAACAACAAAAAAAAAAGCTTCCAGCAGCTGTACAACTGCCCAGTGCACGGTGGCAGCAGATGCGGTGGCTGGGAGGTGACTCACCCCTCTGGTAAATGCTGATGGACAATTAGCACAAGGAGCTTTCCTTGCTTTGCCTCACCTGGGCTTCTCTTACCTTCTTCTTCTTTCAAACTACCCACAAAAACTGGAGCCCCCAACATAAGAAAGACATGGACCAGTTAGAACTAGTCCAGAGAGGGGCCACCAGGATGATGCGAGGGCTGGAGCAGCTCTGCTGTGAGGACAGGCTGAGAGAGTTGGGGCTGTTCAGCCTGAAAAAGAGCAAGGCTCCGGGGAGACCTTCTAGTGGCCTCCCAGTACCTGAAGGGGCTACAGGAAGGCTGGGGAGGGACTTTTCATAAGGGCAGTTAATGACAGAACAAGGGGAAATGGGTTTAAGCTGAAAGAGGGGAGGTTTAGATTAGATATTAGGAAGAAGTTTTTCACTGTGAGGGTGGTGAGACACTGGAACAGGTTGGCCAAGGAAGTTGTGGCTGCTCCTCCCTGGAAGTGTTGAAGGCCAGGCTGGATGAGGCTTTGAGCAACCTGGTCTAGTGGAAGGTGTCCCTGCTGATGGCAGGGGGGTTGGAACTGGATGATCTTTAAGGTCCCTTCCAACCCAAACCATTCTATGATTCTATGAAAACCACCTGCACTTGCCTGTAGTTTCAGTTTTATACCTTCCAGCAGCATTTTAACTACTGATTCACCAAACTTTACTCAGGTCAAGCCCAGCTAACCTTGTGCTTAAGACAAAGATGACACACCAAGCACAAATCACCAGCTGAAGTTTAAATAATCTGGTGTTGACAAAGTCTGAACGTGCCAATACCAAAAACTAGACCATTGTCAATGTTTCTTCTTGGATAATGTCACAACGCTCCTGTAAACCCAGAATAATTGTTCAGTACAGTTATCTTCCAGCACCAATTACTGTCTTGTTTTGAGCTACTGAATCTTCTGAAACATTACACACAAGAGTTTGTTTTAGATGCACAATGTAAACTTTGGGGAAAACAGAGCTTCCTGCTTTTATAATATTTACATAATTTAACAAAGCACATTTAACAACACACAAATTTATCAGCTTCCAAGAAATGCTAACAGAGTAACAATACTTCAGCACATCTCCTATTTGCACATACTCTACCTTTGGAAGTAGAAACCAAATTCAGCACGTTCCCTGAAGTCACCAGAGTTAGACATGGAGATAAAACACTAAATTCAGTGTGCTCCCTGAAGTCACCAGAGTTAGACATGGTAGGAACTAAATTCAGTGTGCTCCCTGTAGTCACCACAATTAAGACATGGAGATAATAAAGCTGTTCAAGTCAATGTGTGATCAAAACAGATGCTGTACCACGGCAGCAGTTCATCTCAACCTTCACACGTTTTGCAGGTGCAGCTCTCAAGCATAAATACTCTTCCCACTGATACAGTGGATTTTATTCCCAGTTTTTCCTCTAATTCATTATGCAGCTATGGAAATTTTATCTCTGCTTTGTATTTAAATTTCCTTCTGGGCAAAGTGAGGACAATTATCAGTTAAGGTCAAAGTTACTTGTACATTTTAATCTGATC
>NW_010310017.1:0-6187 GCF_000700745.2 Antrostomus carolinensis | reverse complement strand
TTATATGCCAACGCTGGCATTCTTATGGTTGCAAAGCAAGATGCCTTGGGATATCTGTCTGCCTGGAAAAGAACCATTCCTTGGGATAAATTTTCAGCTGGATCAGTTCTCTGAACCAGCTCACTGTGCAACTTCATGAATATTATCAGCCATTACAAGATTTTGCTTCCTGAAATAATCAATTTGTTCTACAGGTGCAACCTGGTTTTCACCTTCCATAAAATACCAAGGGAAGAGAACCAGAAGCACAATAACAAATTTGTGGAAAAAAAATCTGAGGATGATGCTTAAGAATTGAGGTTGAAAATACAATGTATTTTCAAGAACCTGTAGCAATCAGACATTTTTCTTGAATTACTTCAGCCTTCAGCTCATGCTTTCATTTAAAAATAAGTTCCTAATGATCATGAAAATATTCTTAGATATGAATTATCTCTCTTTACTGACGTGTGATAATCTAAACCTATAGATTTATCTTTAAGAACAGCAGGATCAGAGTTACAAGCTATAAATCAAATCCACATCTTGGCAAAGGTCTGAACAAAGTAGCACAGAAACCACCTCAGGACCTACTCAGTGGTGCACAAATTCTGAATCTCAACAATGAGATGCTGTCCTTATGGCAGTCAGCAAGTTTCAGGATGAGAAAAAAAAAACCCCAAAACTTTTATTTTCCCTTTGGCAAAAAGGAAAAACAATTACTTAACTTCCTAAGCAAGCCAGGGAATAGCATCTCAATAAGATGGGGGTTATTTGTGCAAAGGGAGGGTGAGAAGGGAAAAAGCGTGTCCGCTGACAGCAGGGATAATTAACTTCATCTTACTGTCTGAATTTAAAGTGCTTGGAGTGTGGGATAATAGAATTTGGCTGGGCACAGGAGATATTATGTTATATTATTTTATAGCACCATCAGTGGGCTAGGTAATTGATCAAAGATAAGTAGAAGGTGGGATCCTTCATCAAGAAATCTACAGGTTAGAGGAAAATCTAAGCCAGGGAGAAGAAAACAGACTGGTTTATGAAGTAAGTTTTAAAAAGACAGCAGAAAACAATGTAATAAAGAAAAACATGAGGGGACACCAAAGAGGAAAACACAAGGATTGGAATGAGTTTAGAAAGGTACAAGTGGAAGAAGAAAAGCACAACCAGGTATGTGTTAAAACAAAACTGCCTGGCAAAAAGTTGCAATTAAATTCAGGCCATAATTTTTTCTCAGACCTTTAAACTGCAGTCAGAGTGGCATTTCACTCTGACTAACAGATTTTGTCCTGCAGCTAGTCAGTGTGAAATGAATGATTCAAGACATTGCACATTACAATAAAGCAAACGAGAGATTCTCAGCAGCCATTTTTACTATTACATGATAGGGATGATGAAGATTTATTAGGAAATGTTTCTGTCCCTGCTCAAGACTTCTGAAGTCACAGCTATAAACCACAACTTCTATTTTCATAATCTCAAGCCTGCTGGTGTCACAGTGCATTAAACACCTCTCTCAACATAACTCCCTCATAAAATGACATGCAGTTAAAACGTGGGAAATCTAAGCCCAGTGCACGTCACTTAACAGGGAAGTTGGAGAATTTACTACAGTGAGAAAGCATACAAAATATACTGAGGAATGGCAAAACATCTGACCCCATCACTTATGTGAAAAACACCCCAAGTTTGCTAGTCTGAAAAAGAAAATAAAACCAGGGAAAGTTAGTGGAATTAAGGGCAGAGCTCCCATCATTGTATGAAACAGTGTAATTTGTTAGAAAGGACAGAAGCTGAAAAGCTACAGAAGTGCCAGCAAGAAGGAGAGCTGCTTCTTCAAAACATATGTAGCAAAAAATACCTGCATCAATCAGAAAGAGAAACACTCCTGTTCAGCAAATGTCCAAAGATACTGCAGTGACACAGCTAATTGACAGCACTTGCTATGGTGTGAGGATGTGGGACTAACAGCAATCAGGCTTTTCTTTAGAAATAAGCTGCCTTCCACCATTAAAATTCACAGTTGTCACCATATGTAATTTGTCTTCAGGCAGCACTATTAAGACACATTCCATAATTCCCTTTTCATCACATAAGCACTGAAAAGGCTTAAATGAGCATGACCCACAAGCAACTGCAGAGCTCAGAACAGATTTTTACTGTCTTCCACAAGACTAGTCAGCCACAGGAAAAGTAAAGTTCTAGTAAGCTCCCTGCACCTGCAAGATTCAGCTATGCTCCAACTCAAATATTTGCAACTTTTTTGTGTACAACATTCCCATAAAAGAAGGTATGTGGATCAATGGATGCTTGCCTGTAAATTTTCAACTATAAAACTTTCTGTTTGTAAAAAAGAGAAAAGCTCTACTACCTTATCCTACCAGGGCATCTGTCTTTGCAGTGGTACCACAAATATCCCTCCAAAATTCCAGCTGAAAAACTTTCTGTTCACTTGTGTGTAGTACCTGGGACAGAATTAAATTGTCTTAAGTTTTGTCTCAAATGTTATTACAGGTCCTAACTGCAGTAACCTATCTTCAAGCAGACCCACTTGCCTTTCGTATTACATTCCTAAAATCACTTTTCCACTGAAAGAATCAAGTTTAAAAACTTCAAAATAAGCAAACAAGAGGGAAATACAGCATAAAGTGCTGGTAGTTGCTGAGCATAGTTAAATGTTTCTCTTGAGTGAAAACTACTAGTCTGAAACCTCCTCAGGGAAGGGTGTCTGAAAGTGTCAAGGAAACTAATGCAAGCTGCTTGTGTTAATGAGTTTAAGCTGCTGGCACCAGAGCCACTGCCAGAGTTTCACTCCCTATGCAATTGTTTTTCAAGAGGGAGGAGCAACCTAAAAAAAATCACCAACTTAAGATCACTTAGCAAATTAAGCATTTGGAAAGGTAATTTAGAAATCAGATATGAGAAGTTTAGGTTAGAATGAATGTTTCAACGGAACTAGGAAAGTCTGTCTGTTATGCTTTGACTAGTCATGAGAGTTACATGAATTCTACTCGAGAGTTATAAGCAAACCCCACCCACTTTCCAAAATACTGAAAATGAAGATCATTTTCAATCAATTTTCAAATGAAAATTAAAGACTCAAAACGGTGTGTAATTGTACTCACTCTTACTTATAAGGTTGTGTGTTTAACCAGAGTTTGCAACTTCAAGGACAAATCATCTCTTTATTAAAATGTTCTTAAAGGTATACAGTTTGTCACTTCTGGATAAAACTATCTTTTATGTTAACAGAGATCAGTTTTTTAGACTTTTCATACAATAAAGGGAGTTATTGCAAAGTTTTTAAACTAGGTAAGCCTACTATTTACAGTGGAAACAGCTGGAAGTTAGGCATTTAGATCCACAGAAAAAACAAGTTGAAAACTACACATCTTTACTGGAAAACACTGTCTGAAATAATTCATCCATGCTTCCTCAGCTTGAGGAAGCTCAAGACATTATAGGGTGATGTCAACTGTAGACAGTATCTGCTCATTGACTGCATTAATATCTAAAGTGTATAACTTCATGATCATAAAATGAACTCCACATAAAAATGCACATTTTTTTCCTCACTGTTGTGGGGGGAAAAAAAAACCCCAAGCTTTCGTTTCATAAGATTCTGAAAAGACAAACAGCACATATTGAGCAAAATGTAAACTAGTATTGTTTTAAAAACCAAAATTATGTTCTTTAAAATTTACTTCATCTTCCATTTAGAAGCCAAGATCCAGATCTTGCAGGGAGAGAGCTGTTCCACAGAACAATACATTAAGAGATCAGCTCTTCTGTGCTGTAGGAATTTAACCAAGAGAATGGTTATAAAATATTTTCATACAATAATAATCAACAGAATCAGGTTGCTAGAGAACCTATCAACCTTCTCAACTGGTTGGTACTTCCTCCCAATTATGTCTCTCTTTTTTTGTGGGGTTAGAAGGAAAGTTATTCTTTGATAAAGCACATTATAGTGTGCCACAGAGAAATAGGTCACTGATGACACGGAGTTTTGTAATCACCTTAAATATACCTGTGCCTGTCTCAGATATGCTATTGGTACACCACTCTTCCATTAGGCACTGATACCACACACGATACCAAGACTGGAAGATGGGATCTTGTTTACTGAAAATATCTATTTCATCCAGTGTAGGGACTCAAAAGATTCTTTCCAAGTCATTCTTACATGGACATCTCATGCTCCAGGTGGTATGACACCAAACAAAGTAAGTTTGATCTATAAGCAATGTTTTGTATCTATAAAGACTTTCCATCTTTAGATGAAATTGCATCTCTCGGTCTGAAAATTCCACATTGGATGATTCTGGCAATGAGGATAAAACCAGAATATCCCAATATCTTGAACTTGCAACAGAACCTGACAAACTGCTTTTATAATTTAACTCCTGTAGACACCGAACCATTCAGACAAAACTGCTGAAGAATTCACCCTCCAGAAAACATCAGATAAAGGCTTCCTGTATTGATTAAGTCCTTTAAACCAAATTAACAGTAGCTTATAATGCCAAAGTCTCTTTTGATCATGTAAAGATTTGAAAGGCTTTTTTAATAAACATTACAAATGCTAAGCCACAAAAACATTTACTGATCTTCCCAAATACAACTGATCTCAGCTACTGCAAACAAATGCTGAAGTAGCTGTAAATACAGTCACCAAATCACTAGAT
Organism: Antrostomus carolinensis; assembly: GCF_000700745.2. Classification (NCBI taxonomy): domain Eukaryota; kingdom Metazoa; phylum Chordata; class Aves; order Caprimulgiformes; family Caprimulgidae; genus Antrostomus; species Antrostomus carolinensis. The sequence continues at coordinate 1,520 of NW_010310017.1, read as the reverse complement.
AAAATGAGAAATAAAATCTTAAGTCTCTGACATCCTATTACCTGCAATTGCTTAGTTAGAAAAATAAAAAGCCTTCATGATTTTGCACTTCTCTTTCAAACACATACCCTCTGAAAAAGCTTGCAAAATTTCTGTCTCTCAACAACACATTTACACTGTGAGTTTACTCTAGATCTCAAGTTTGTTATCAACATCTAAATTGTTGGCTGCCTGGGGCAAGGATGGGACTCTTCATCCATTCAGCACAACAACCATATCATAAAGCACCTGATTAATCTCTATAAAGGAGAAAAAAATACAGGTAGACAGGTAAAGGAGTTTCAAACAGGTACTGATGAGAACACCAGATCTATGTAAAGGATGTAAATTATCTGTTAGCATAAAATACTAGATCCTTTTCAAATGACATGTTGCAAATCCACAGCCTTTTTAACCACACCAGCGTCCACAGTCCTGCATCTATAAAACCCATTTTATTAATACACACCAGATACCTCCAGAGAAAGAGCATCCAACTTCCACAGGCGAACAATCAAGCCTCAGTCAGTCAGCACGGTGGCAAATCAAGGTGCACCAGACCATCCCACCATCCCATCCCTCACAAATCGATGCTCACACATCACATCTCCTTTATTCAGCGCACACACACACACATACCCCACCATCACTCTCTTGATTCACCGCGCATACACACCGCTGTCAACAAAGCATGTGCCAGTTGCCATTCCCAGAACAATACAGCCCAGGTCATCCCCCTGAAAAAGATAAAAATGCACATTCCTCACATCCTTTATGTCTACAGTACTTCCCTGGCTTTGCCTTCAATCACTTCTACTGCACAAGATGCCATAACTCAGCTGCGATTAAAGATACTTACATAAGATTATTAAGACCAAAGAGAACTATTATCTTGAAGCTTATCTTTTCATTCTAACAATACCTGTACCAAGATATCCACAGGACCCAAAGTTGTGCACCGAGGCAGTGAAAAATCAAAACAAAACCCTAAGAGCCACATACCACCACATCTGTCCTGAGAGCGAGAAACCGAAGCAGAAGGCTGAGGAAGAGAGAAAATAGCCGATTTCCTCCCCTTCACACACCTAGACCCAGAACCAGCTACTGGAGAAGGTAACGTTTCAGGTCCTCACCTACTCAATGACAACTCCAGTTTCAGAAGGGAGGGATTTTAAGAACCGCGTTCCCTCCTTAACAATCGCGGATCGTGCAGCGTCGTGGCTGCACAATTAGCAAGTGACAAGGAGGAGGGAGGAGAGGGCTGGCAGCGGCCCCCACACCTCCCTGCCACCGCTCGGCGGGAGGGGGCTGGAAAGCAAAGGCAGAAAGCGAGGAGAGGTGTGGAAATGCACTTCAGCACAGCCAAATACAGCAACATTGGTCTGGTTTTTTTTCCTTTCCCCCTTGCTTCGTGCAACTCACCTTCCCTCCCCACCCCCCGGGCAGGTGGCACAGCCCCCTCCCCGCGGGGTGCCGCAGCCAGGGCAGATCCCCCGGCCCCC
>NW_010310016.1:8094-19449 GCF_000700745.2 Antrostomus carolinensis | reverse complement strand
AACCCCTACCATTCTGTGATTCTGTGATTTAAGGAGCTCTGCAAGGCAGCTGGAGCAAGTCATAAGGATGACTGGTCACTGCTGACTTTGCATTTGAAGTGGTGATGTAGAAGAAAGCTTGATAGTAGGTTAGGATTAGCCAAGGCATGCAGCCTTCCTTGCCTTCTTTTACTGCAGGCACACAAACCAGATAATGTAATACCAGAACAACAAGAAGACTATAAATACTCAAGACCATTTTTTGCTGCTTTTGTGTATCTGTCAAGTTACCACAATGCAAACAAGGATGGTGCTGATGGGCAAAGAGGTAACGGAGTGAAGACAGAAAACCAGACATACAAATTATTTCAGATAACATGGGAGCAACTTCTGCACTAGAAAGAACGTTGTCTGGAGCCTTAGGCTTTCATTTCAGCATGCTTGATGTATATAACTTGTAATAACATATGTGGGATAACAGCAGTGATTTCTGGGGCCAGGAATAAATTTGGGATTAAAATGAGTTAAGTATCCCTCGGTTGAGGCAGTTGAGAAGTCTGCCTGTCTCTCTTTGCAGCCCAGAGACGTCAAGCCCTGTCCTGCGACCCTTGCAGCAACCCATCCTTAAATCCTTGGAAAGGGGTGCTGTCTCCGGCAGGAGGGAGGAGTCCACCTCTCCCTCTGTTAGGAACAGACTCCGTCATTGCTCTGTGTCTCTCTCTGGAGCAGGACTTGGGTTTGGTTTGGTTTGGTTGGGGTTTTTTGCTTTCTGGAAGCTGAGCTGGCAGCTTCTTTTGGATTATGTTTATAGTACCCTTGCGTGCTATAGCTGATGAAATATAAATGACAGAGTCAATTCTGAGGGCTGTAAAATAAGTCTGGTGCTGGAAGTGCAAAGGCGAGTGTGCTTGTGCTTGGTGAAATATTTGTTACTTTTCCAAGGGGTCATTATTTCAATTTTCATGTGAAATTTCATCACTTAATGGAACATATTTTGCACATTTGCACGGCTTTTGAGGTAAGTGCTGGAAAATAATACTGAATTATTGCTCCTGCCTAATCCTTCCCGTGAACAGCACTGCCAGCTTTGTTTGCTCAGACTGTGGAGGCAGGCAAGGCAAAGGTCAGACACAACCAAAAAAATGGGGAAATCCAGGATTTACAAAAACACAAAGCCTCACAGCTGCACAAATTGCTAGTTTCTTTCCTGGGCCTCACATGGCTCCATGTCCAGGTCTCCTGGAGGCTCACTTTTGTTCGGACTTATCAACCGAGTGATTGTCCAGGACTAGTTTCCTTGGCACATCTGGATGCAGGTCTCCTGCTTGCTGATGGCTGAAGAGGGGGTGGGATGTCCTCTCGTATCACAGAGATCCCACCGCATTCAGATCAGAGGTTAGCAAGCGTTAAGGGAAAATAATTTTTTTTTTCCCAGGGAAATTGTGATCAGAAGGGGAACATTTCTCCTCACATCCAGCTCCAGCAGCTCAGCTTCGACTTTTAATTTAAGGGGTGGATCATATTTGAAGGATTTACCAATTTGTGCCAAACCCAGCATGGGTTAATTCCCTTCACTGCTGACTGGAAAGCCCAAGTCAATCTTTTCCTGAGACACATGCTATATTTAGTCAGAAAATGATAAATAATGCTATTTGAAGTACATTCTGCTTCTTCCCCTTTCCTCCCCCAACCCTTCTTCCTCCAAAATAGACTATGAAGTATAAATAATTTGTACATTTCACCTAAATATTCCTTGCCTACTTAGGTGTGCTCACTTTCTGTCCCTACACAAAAGTCACTAAGTGGATTGAAAGTTGTTATTTTATTGATGTATGATATAAATAAGTCACACTACATGAGATGATTTGCGGTTGACATGTGCATGCGTGATTCTCTGTCCTCTGCTTTCTTATCCAATGTGCCTTTATCTCTTGAACTATTCACCCTAAGAAGTGAATTCGCTGTTTGATATTTGAAGTGAAAAGTTTCCACCACTGGCAGAAAAAAACCCCACTAGCTGCTATTGTGTGCCTGCAATTTCTTGCTTTGGCTTTGTACTTGTTGAAATGTCGGCATTTTCTGGTCCAAAATATATAGATTGCTGCCTTGTTGGTAAAGAAGGGTTGTTTACTTCATTAAACGTCAGGTAATGATGACATAAGAGATTTTTAATTTGTTTCTCATCCACAGAAATTTTTGAACAAAGCAAAATGTCTTCATTAGTAAGGATTTTTTTCAGTGGAAACAAAACACCTTCCCTTTAGTGTGCCTCCAAAGTAATGGTATTGATTTGGAAATCACAGGAAAATCTTTATTCCTTTCAAAAACCATCTTTTGCTGAAGGAAGTTTTCAACAAGCTCCCATAGGTGCAAACATCTTGCTCACCGTCACTTGAGAAATCCGGATAAAACCTTGGATTTATGGTCTATGAAAATCTTTTAGGCCAAGTGTTTCTGATGGAAATCACAGGAGACAGATCGTACAAGTTATTCAATAACATTGGGCTGCAGGATGTTTGCATCAGAGCAGCATAAGGAGGTTGTAAATCAAAGGAGAGCTGGGCTCTGTGTCAGCAGCAAGTTTAGGTGCTGAGGCCACGTTCGCTGGGAGCCCTCACGCAAGGACCATAGCTCATGCATGTAGCAGGGGAGCTCTCTGGTAAGTGCCGTTTGGCATACGGAATAAAGGTTAGTCTCATAAGAGGGAAAAACCAGACAAATCATCAGTTTTCAGTTTCAATTTTTCCTGCAAATGTTACCTTGCAAGTTTATTTATTTAGTTATTGTGAGGAAAAGAATCAGAAAAAGTAAAAAGTTTCTCTACATACAGAAAGGCACTGCCTGGCTACACGTTCTGGGTATTGAATTTATCTGTTTGAATTCATCTTTTGGAGAGTGAAATGGATTTGTAAGGAGGAGGAGGAACAGTACTAGTGGTGTGGGAACAGACACTTCCCTACCTGGAGCCTAAATTGAGGACTTGGGGATTTGAGAGTCTTCGCAACAGGGATCTCTGCCAGGAAACAAGGAGAAAGATGAAAAGACTTCAGCTAATTTCCAAGACTGAGATTCATTTTGTCTATTAGCAGCTCCCTAAAAGTGAGCTATCTGGTGTAGGGTGCTCAGGGCTCGCTCCAGAGTCTCGGCAGAGCCTGGCAGGTGGGTATTCATCCCACTGTGATGGAGGTGTCCAAGGTAAGCCATGAGAGTTGCCTGTCTCAGTCTGTTGACTCAGAGGAGCAGGATTAGGGTAGGCACTTCACTTTCAGGTAACTGGTGTTAGATGAGCTGAATTTCACCCAATCAGGAAGGTTTTCAACATTATTTAGTCCCACAAAGGTGTATCTACCTCTTGGGAGTTTTCAGAAGTGCTGTAATGTGTCACTTAAGTGTCACTGAAATCATGGGTAGCTGAAAATCTGTCCTTCCCTTGAGAGGAATTTATCTATAGGTATGCGTATATATTCATATCCTATAAAGCATCCATCAGGACCTTTCAGCATGCACCTCTATCCATTTGAAAATCTGCCTCTGATACAATTTTGCAGGCATCAAATTATGTATGACACATCACCTTCTGCAGCAGCTTTTATCCAGCGTGATCCATTGCCTAAACCCACTGTGTCTGAACAGCCATCAAGGCAGGAGTAGCAGTGCAGGTGTTTAACACAGGTACTCATTGTAGATACCATGTTTTAGTTCAGGAACTTCAGCATAGTTTTTTCCCATTAAAATGAGAAAGTTATATTCTCCTAAGGCTGCTTGATTTGAAGAAAACCAGTAGTCATTTTGTGAGACTTATCATCAAGATTTTTAATTACCACCACTGGTTGGGACATCAGCATTTTACAGCACAGCAGTTTGTCCCTCCACTGAAGAAAGACCGAATCCAGAATCATTAATTTAAATTCAATGTCCCAGTCACAACCGGTGACTTGAATTAGGTATCTGAGCACGTAGTGGCAAGCACAGAAATATATTCTATTCCATATCCAAGTCTGAGAACGAGCTGAACACTCGCAGCAGCTCCTGTTGTAGAAAATAGGAGCTAAGAGGATTAAGGACACGTATACTTGATGTTTAGGGTAACTTCCAAAGTCAGTAGGGCTATTGTGGACTGATGGCCATCAGTCATGTATGTCTGTCTGTCTGCTTGTCTATCAAAATCTGCTGCACAGGTAATCAGTGATCCTGCATGTGAGTATAGTATTTGTAAATTCCTAATTCAGTTAAAAAATGGCTTCTGTAGGGACAGCTGTTATTAGCATGCCTAGCAAAATCTGATCACTTGTCCTCCGCCTGCAAGTAAAAAAAATCACCATTTTAACTCACTTCAAATTTATTTGCACTCTTTATTGCACTTTGTCTTGGATTTTCATGTTCTTTTAAAGAAAAAAAAAAAAAACAACTCTTTTGCCTCTGCAGTTTCCTCCCCTTATCCTCTCTTACTTCCAGTAGCCAGAAGAGCACAGACAGGTACTGATGGGTAGCAGGAGGGTTTCAGCTTTGTATTGCAGATTACACAGCTGCATAATCTCCCCACTAAGCAGCCCAGTGATATGCAAGTCAGCTGGAAGAGAGCTGGGAGTTTGGTATTTCTTACCTGTTTTCCAAATCTCTTTCATGACTCTGAAGAGATGTGAAGAAGGGTGTTAAAATGAAAAGGAAGCAGTTTATGCTTCTTTTTTTTTTTTTTTTTTTCCCCTGACGCTGCTGAGGTTGCCAGTGAATATTACCTGAGCAGCAGCTAGCAAGTTTCTGCAGGAGTGTGTTGATGGAGCAAGTAACGGTAACTCTGAATAAATCATTTATGTGTGCACTGCAGACTGTGCTTCAGGGATTGGCATTAACAGCCGCACACTTTCAGACAGAGGAAAAGGCTTTCACCCAACTTTTTACTGAAACCTCAGAGGAATAAAACAGGTCAGCGGTGAATATTAAATTAACGTTTGGCCATCTTCCAAAGTGATCTGGCCTAGTTAGGAAACATCAAGAAGGAAGAAAGCTTTGCTTCTTCACATCTTGATTTCTCCAGGGATGGGAGAGAAGGAGATCTGTGCGCAGCATTACAAAGGCAACCTGATTTTATAAGTCAACAGTTCTTCCGAACGCACACAGAGACAGCCCCATGCAAATCTGCGTAACACCTGCGTGCGCTTTTCTTGCAATGCTGCAGCAATATTTAATCCACCTGTGGTTGTTAATGCTAACTTGTATATTCTGATAAATATGGCCAGATGAACAGGGTATTTATTCAGTTTTGCAAGACCATCAGTCCAGCCTTATCAGATGGGGCATAATGCGACTTTGCTGCTCTTGCCACCCAGGTACGTGTGATAGGATTGGTGTCTCACTGGAAAGTGTACATCTCCTTGTCTCAGCCACGTGAAAGAAAGCCCAGCAAGGCTGACTCCAGTGGAAACTACTTAGCAGCCACAGAGGTACTGCATGGAAGTACCACCCTCCATTTTGGATGTTTGTCCAAAACACATCATTTGTTTCAAGAAATTATACTTTTTTTTAGTATAAGCCTGGGTATTTAAGGATAAAGGAACAGTGGAGTTAAACCATCAGTACCTGTTGGCCGTCCCATGAGGAAAATGAAGAGTTCTGTTATCTGTTCATAGGGAAAGTTTTGAAAGAGCTACAAGAAGAGAGAGCAGGAGATGGGTGAGCCCTTTGCTAAATTTGTAGATGATCATCCCATTCAGAGGTGTGTGTAGTGAGAAATATAAATAAGCAACTGGAGCCACTGGAGAGCCTTGCACCTCCCCAGCATTTCCTATGGCATGCCAGGACAGCTTTCCACTGGTCCTCCTGTAGGACTGGGTTCAGTATTGGGCTAGTGTTGGTTAGCCCAATTATTTCTCCTGCAGTGAGCAGGGCTACTGAAATGAACTGCTAATGAATCCGCATGGCTGCCCTTCCCCAAAACTTAGGTGTTTCTCTGACAGGACTGGGGTTTGCTTTAGGGGAAAGTGAATCCCTGGCAAGGCGAGGTGAGACAGGTCATGGCGGAGTAGAAAAACAGGCTGTTGTGAGCCGCATTTGCCTCTTCAGCCCCTTGCCCCACTTGTTGTTCTTCAAGCTCTCAGTTGAGCAGCTGTGGTTAATGCCATGGGTATATGTCAGGATGGACTGAAAAGCTCACGTGCAAAATAGGGAAAATGCTTCAAGGATGCAGCTTCCTCCTTGTTCTGTGGTCAAAAATGCAATCAAAAGTTTTTAATAGGACTGGTCAGAAAATGTTGTGACAAGTGGGTTTTGGGTTTTTTTTGCCTTCCTATAAAAGTTTTCAATACAAATGTAAAAGCCCCCAAGCAAACGTTTTCTGACACACATCTCCAGCTAAAATTTGGAAACACCGCTGCGGGGCCATATGGGAGCTGTCTTGCTTTGCATCTGCAGGGCAGATTCTCTGGCTGAGTACTTGCAGGGGATACTTGCATTCCCCCCCTTCATTAGTGAGCTCCCCACTCCCCGTGGTGCTGGTCCCAGGGGACAGTGTGGGAGATGCCACCCGGCTGAGGAGCCCAGCTCCCAGGGAGGGAGGTGACATGGGGCAGCCGTCCTGAGCTCCTGCCCTGTGTCCACATTAGTGCCCTCAAGGTACTGAATCTTTCCAGTCTGGGGGAATTTTCTGATGGGAGAAAAAAGCTTTGCCCAAACAATCTTACTGAGTCAAGCACATTATTTTCTCTGGGATGGCAGTTTTGACAGCTTTTTAAAATTTTAATTAACCCTCAATAATGTCACAAGCTCAAAGCTGGCTGCACTGTGTGAAAGTTTCCCCAAGGAGGGCACGAAGGTGCCAAAGTGCCCAGCTCTCTCTCTGGAACCCATCCAGGGCTCCTGCTTCTCACCCCCTGACCCCCACCAGGAACCAGGTGGGCACTGACAGCCATGGCAGACAAACCTGGGCACGTCTAAGGCTTTAGGGCTGTTTGAGACCTCAACCAGGTTTAGGCGGTGAGCTTCCTCCCCGAGGTTGAAGGGCGAGCTGCTGAGCCACCAGACCCTCAGTTATTTTCCACATCTGGTTTGATTCTCTGCAGATAAACAGCAGCCTTGCCATTAACAACAAAAACTTAATTCACTGAGGTTTGTTCAAGCACTGAGAGCAAATATTTTTCCTGTGCAGCTTGGGGTCATTTTAAGGCAAAAACAGGGCTGGAGGTATATCACCCCTTTAAAAATTAATATTACTTCCTAGAGAAAATAAAATGTAAAGCACCTCTTCCTTCCATTTGTGAGGTTATTTTTATGGAAAAATTGCTGGCTTGGGAAGGAAACATCACTTTGTGCCTGACTTGGGATCAGAGCAGGGGATTTGAATAAATGTAGGGATTAATTTACCTTTTACCTTTTTTTTTTTTTTTTAAATGAAAACATGCATTCATAAGTCATACCTCAATAAAACCCTGTAGAAATGCTTGGTCTGCTTTTCTCTCAACTGCTTCCTCTCGGGGCTTACACATGAAGGGAGGGGAAGGAGCACCCAGTGAGTACTGCAATTATAAGTATTTTAGGAAATGTCCATGGCTGTATAAGCCGCTGATTCCCCTCACTGCTGCTCGGGAGGCTGAAGCCCCAATGTAGGTCACGTTCTCCAAGGCTGCTGCCTCCCTTACAGCCAGACCTGCTGTTGAGTTGGGCTGTCTTAATGCATCAAAGAGCCTCTGCTATGCTTCAGCTCCCCTTCTGAACTCGAGCTGCACCGCTCAGCTCCTCTTGTAATCGCTGAGGTGGGTAACCTGACCAGGGGAACTTGAGCATTAACCACAGCCTTCCTGGTTCCATAGGCAGAGAAGAAAATTTCTCATTTTACCATTGCCGTTGCTATTTTTAAATCTTTTAAATCTGTCCCTAAATCTCTTTTCCCGCCTTTTCTTTCTTTTTTGCTTTCCATGTGTCATAACCCAGTTACTGTTATTAACAATCTAATGCATTGAACCAGAAGAGGCAGTTAGGACTTTTTTTTTTTTTTTTTCCTAAAAAATACTATTAAGAGATCAAATGGAGACCCATGGAAGATGAAAATAGGAATGCTGCCGGAGAACGTTTCTCTCAGCTGTTCAGTGATCACATTGGAGGTGTCATGATGTGATGGAGAAGCCTGTTGAACAGCCAGTGTGTTTGGGGTAGGGACTGCTCCTTAGCTGAAAATAACTTTTTCCTCCTTGCTGTTCTGCACAGCATCACCTCCACATGTGGGAATAAGAAATGAAGAGGCTGGAAGTATGCAGCTGACAGTTCTCAGGACACCTAAGGAATCATTGCAGAGAGGCACTGGTCGTTTGTCCCTCTTTGCTGCAGTTTCCATGTCTGGCTTTGCAATGCCAAGCTTCATGACCAGTGTACCATGGGGTCAGCTTCTGCCGGCCTTGGCTGGACCAGGAGAGCAGCACGTGTCTGCTGGAATTGGGAACTGCCCGATGTGCAGGGAGTCACGGCCAGCTGGGCTCAGGCAGAAGGAGATGCTGGTGAGAAATGGCTGGTTTTAATCACACCTGTGGGGTTTTTTTAGCTTTTCTTCCTAGCAAATCTTACCAGCTGTGATTTTTCTCCTTTGCTGGCCAGGTTATTTCTTAAACACTCCTGCCTCTCCCAACCACGGCAAGAATGTTTCCCGATCTCCTTGCTGTTAAGCCAGAGCAGAAGCCAAGTAAGAAACCAGAGCTTCTCCAGGGCAGGAAAGCATTAACCCCCTCAGGGATGGCCAGCAGGGGTGGGGTGAGGGGGTTACTGCTCCCCACTCCCATTTCCCATCCCTGGGGAGATTAGGACAGTCCTGGGGCTGGACCATCTGCGAGGCTGGATGGGGAGCAGGGAGGCTGGGCAGGGGCTGGCCCTGCCATCCTACTGGAGGGCTGGATCCCTGCTGGGGCTCGGTGGGTGACCCTGGGGACGGAGGAGCCCCTTGGGCATCGGGCCACTTTGCCAAAAGGTGTAGGAGAGTGGGCAGCCGTGGCCCTGAGCTGCTGTGGGCTGCAGGGCACAGGCAGAGGCCTCTTTCTGCCAGGCTTCCACAGGTGGAGGGAGGATGTTTTCCCCAGACTCCTGCCAAGCAGAGCTCGCTGTCCTGCACAGTCACACCTCGTTTTAAGGATACCTCCTCCTTTTTGTTTTTTCCATTTCTAGAGCCAAAGAATGCAGTAAAACTTTCAGTAACAGGTACTTCTTATCAAACCTGATTTACAGAGTGCTCAGACTTTTCAGTGTTTGTCCTTGCTTTCTGTGAGTTGGCAAGCTTGCCTGTGTATTTCATTTTTATGATTTTATTTTTTGTTTGCACATGGCCGAGAGACTTATCGGCGCGGGGGATTCATGAAGTACCCAGATCCCTCCCCTGCCAGCCGCCGGGCTGTGGGGCGGGAGCACGGAGCTGGGTAGCACTCAGCTTTCGGCTGGCTTTGTGCCTCCTCCCAAGGGCTGGTGGCTAATGGGTGGATGTTGGCCGCTTGTCAAACACCACCATCGGTTCCTGCTAACCAAGTAAAGATAGCTTCATGGGGCAGTGGAGAAAGATGGGACTGGTCTTCATCTAATAACCTTATCTGAAATTCAGCTGGCCTTCAGAGCCAGCAAATACACTTGTATTTATTTTTTGATCCTCTCCTTGCAAAGCGTCAGCAGGAGCAGGGTGGGGGTCTCCATTATTTTTTTTAAAATGACAACACTGATATCACTTAATTGGTTTGGTGATAAAATCTGTAGAAGAAGGTTTTAAACCCTTTCTGATTTGTTCAGTTCTGCTACCATGGAGAAACAGCTCTATTTGTCTGCTCCTTGCAGAAAAAAAAAAATGTAGACTGGGCAGGATTTTTTGTTGTCAAATGAAACACCAAATTAAATAAATAAATGAATAACACCCTGAGCAAAATGCAGATTCAGTCAAACATTTTTGCGTCAGACGCATGATCAGTTTAATAAGGGAGATCCAGCTCTGTGCTTGGAGGGAGGGAGATGGTAGGAGAGAGGGATAGAGAGGGAGCAGCAGGACGAGACTTGATGTGTTTAGCTAGGCAGTTAGCTCTTTCAGCAGTTTTCTCCATAACTTAAAGGGTCAGTAGCACAGGGTTTGGTTTTGTTGTTAAACCTCGTTAGTGTCAAATGTATCGATGCTAACGGATAAGCCTTTGAGGGTTGTGTGTGTGTGTGTGTGTGTGCGCGCGTGCACGTGCCACTGTGTTACTAGCAAATGCAGATCCTGATGGATTAAAGGGGAGGTCAGTAACATACATCACCTAACTCTGTGGCCAGGGTTGGTCATCTTAAAATACTGTCAGTGGATGGATGGCACCCGATGACAAAATGTCAGGCATCCAAGTGTTAATGGCTTAATCAGTCCCCCCACCATTCCCCCTTTTTACAGTTCCCCTGAAAATAATGCATGTGCATTCAGCTGTATTCGACACAGCTCTTTTCTTTGGCCTGACTCTATTGCTATATAGTGACACCTCCCAGTGGCACTCTGCAACATTTCACTGAAGTCCATACAGAACTGCTCCTTGACAGGTTTAGGAAACCAAGTGCTTCATTTGTGAAAATGAAGCCTTATAAAATGCAATCTAGCTTTGCAGGTACATTCTTTACAGAAACTGTCCCATTCCTCCTTCCCCCAAACATTTGTCCCCCCTAGTAATTAATAATTAAAAGCAAATAAGTACTTTCTAATTATATCTTCAACAATCTGGCATCATGGCATAAGTTCCCCAAACATAAGCAAGTTCTGTGGCTTCAGAAAGCAATGTCCTGTTCCAGATGTTGCTGCTGTTGTTAATGGGTCCATGTTGTGAGAGCAGTTTCTCTGGTCTGTTGGTGTAACACTTGCTAGCAACGTCCAGGGCCTCCACAGATCTGGAATAATCACCTTAAACATGTCTCACCCTCCTAAATCGGGAAAAAAACAGGAGTCGGGGAGATTCAGATACAGTCTAATTATGGTAAATTACCAGATTCCCTACCATCAGCAGAGCTACCTCCCCCCCATCTCTGTGTTTGGTGGTCTCCATTTAGCTCAGCTTAACACTTTCCTCTTTTAATGGCTTTCCCCAAGTTATACCTACCTCTACTTACTATGTGAATGAGTATTTGTATGGTAGTGCACACACTGAAACATCTCTGCAGATATTACTTGCAAAGTCATTGCAAGTCCATTGTGGGTGAGCCCTTAACTAGAAACAGTCTGTGAAACCACTTTTGTATAATAGGGACTTTTTTGGTTCAACTGAGCTCAGTTATAAGTCTATGTGTATGTCAAAAATATGTTCTCAGCTAAATAAAGATGTAATTATAAAACAATTAAATTAAAGGCATGTAGACCCTGGGACAGACAGACTAAGCTATTTTTCTTTAGCAGCTCATTTTCGGTTC
>NW_010310016.1:3187-8033 GCF_000700745.2 Antrostomus carolinensis | reverse complement strand
TGATGTATAGCGAATGCAGCCATTCTCGGACAATAGCTACTCCAGAGTAGCTGCCTTTGTGGACTGTCTTCCAGAACAAATAGGGATTTTAGAAATGATTAACATTGTGCTTCTTAGATAAATCTACTTTTGTTATGGAATAGAGAGTCCTCATGGCAAACTACACAAAATGGCCAGAGAGAAATAGCATGTGCACGTCAAATTTCCCATATTAAAAAAGGCCTTTGAAATCAGTTTGCTCCAAGCCAAGCAAGAATGGCATCTCAGTTTAACATGAAGGGTTTATACCATGACTACCTACAATTTTATAATACATCTTTAAGTTAATTGGTGTAATTTGATCTGTCAACCAACCCTTAATCATAACAGCAAGAGATGCCTGACTCCTCCAGTAGTTATGCTGAGGACATCCCCTTGGCAAAAACAGTGGGACCAGTCTGAAGTAAGATAAGATTTGTACAAGAGCTAGCAGAATTCGATCAGTGAAATTAGGAAAAAAGGTAGGCAAAATCTGAAACACAAGGCTGCAGGGTCCTCTGTCTGGCTCAAGCCAGCGAGTGCAAAGAAATTCAGACTTACCGTCAGCTAAAGCTCCAGCACAGCCCTTTGACATGACTGTGTAATGCAGCAAATCTGTTTCTCGTCATCTGACGCTCCACTGAGACCTCTTGCTATGCTTAGCTGAGAGCTTTGAACATCCTTGCTTTTGTTGGCCTCTTATGAAGTCCCTCAAAAACACAGTTGATCTGATATTTTACTCTGCTGCTGCCAGCTCTCCAGGTTGTTGTTGGACAGCAAAGAGCTAGTAGCAGCTGGTGAAATGGCTGATTTTGTATTAATTCAGTCAGGGTAGCGAGGCAGCGGTTGTGCTGCCCGTGCAGCCCCTGGCAGGGCATAGGCAGGACAAAGGAAGGACCACTTTGCTCCACTGGTGTCTGAGAGAAAGGGCAGCATGGAGGAAGATCCCCACTTCATAGTCACCCTTGTGCAGCAGGAGGTCCAGCTGCGGTCCCCTTACTCACTGCAGCTTTGAGGCAGTTTGCTCACCCCCTACACAGTGGCCTCTGGGGTTTTTTTAATGCTGGTTGCAGAATAGGAAACCAGGTGCTTGTCCTGGCACTGGTGGCTCAAGGCATCTCAGCCAGTGAGTGCTAGAGATGCTCTCAGTTTTGTCCCGGCAGATCTGTGCTCACTTTCATAAATGAGCAGTAAATGAGGAATAGAGTCATCTTCTCTCCTGTTGAAATCATCATGTCTGGCCTTGGGATGCCTCTTGGAGCCCCTAGTTTGGGAAAGCTTCCACTCACCTAAAATGGGGATGCACAAGTTGGCACAAACCTGAGGGTGAAGCATGGGCAGTAGCAGCATCAGACCTGGGAGGAGGTGTCTGTGGATGAATCTCCTGAGTGCTTATGCCTATGTTCTGTTCCCCTGCAAAGTTATCAGAAAGGACATGGTGCTCACGTGCACCTCAGGGTAAGGCAGAAGCACAGAAATAGGAGTGTGCAGGAGGCACTCTGGCTTTGGGCTGGACTCCGAAACCCAGCCGCAATTTCTCAACAGCACAAGTGAAGCACAAATGTCAGACATGGATAAGATGGAGGAAACAAATATTATTGCAAGCTGGGGGGAAGGAGGACTACATGGAAATGCTTCATTCCCCTTCTTACGTGGTTGCATCCACAAAGAGTCAGGAGAAAACTGCGATTTACGTTTTGAGGGCACAGTAGATCACGGTGAGAGCCAATGCCCTGTCTGTATTATGCTCACTAGGAACGGCCTCTGACCACTAGAAACAGCAACTGCCAAAGTTTTCTGTCTCTGAAAGCCTCACCAGCAATTTGAGCTTAGGTAATGAATTTTGAAATGCCATTGGGCAGTGCCACCCGACCTGCAGTGGCTGGAGGGCCAGTGGCACCCGTGTGTGTGTGCCTCGCAGGGCTTGGAAAGCTGCTAAAGGAATGAAGACTTGATATTTTGGAAGGGGGTTGTGTGCTCAATGTTGTAAAGACACCCAGGGACAGACACCACCGAGTGTGTTGGGGAGTTTGCAGGCTCTCTCTGTCATGGAATTAACCACACTAGACTAAATAAACTGGCCCCCCAACCTCCCCAGAGGAGTTGAACAGGAGAGGCTGGGAGACCAATGTAAATCTGCCAGTGCAGTTACTCCAGTCCCAGTATGATCCATGGGCAAACCCTGTGGGCAGCACTGCCCTTGGGGGAGAGGAGAGGGGGTCCTGCTGCCTGCAGTGCCCAGCTCTGGGGGTGTCAGGCGTTCCCAGCCCCGCCAGCTGCTGCCTGCTGGGAACAGCACCCTGGGCCAGGGAGCGCAGAGCCTGGCTGGAGCTTGGTGAGGCACAGCCGTTACCAAGTGACACAGTTCCAGCAATGGGAAATACAAAAGTGTGCTTCACGCAGCACAGGTCCTGGGACATGAGAGTAATAGAGCAAATGCGGCAATTGGGGTAACAGGGGAGAGCACTGGTAACTAAAAGGGAAGATAACGGGGTAGGTTATCTGCTGTCATGGGGATGTGGAATGGGCTTTCTCTGGCTGTTTTTCAGTCTGCCACAAAGATGCAATCACTTACTGGAATAATAGTTGTTGTGACGGTTGTTGGCATTAGCATTTTAAATTTGGCACCAGCTGTTCCAAAAACATTACCACTGGAAGAAAAGCAACTTTAAAGGTGTCCTGTCAAGGCATGAAGACTGTGGTGGGGCAAACTTAAAGCAGGCTTCACATCTAAGGCTCATCTCAGCAAATATACATGCAGCAGGAGCGACAGTGGGTCCCAAGCTATGAAGCTGTTCAGATTATCTAATATGGCCAAGGCTGCTGCTACTCTTTCAAAATCAGCAATGAGGCCATAAACCTCTTCCGTCCTCTTCTGGGCAACTGGCTTGCAGTGCACTGTGATAACTGGACCACGTTAAAGCGTTTGTGGTCATTAGTCCCCAGTTGCTCTCCCAGCATCACAGGATTCCAGATCCTGGCACAAGGATTGTAGAAAGCAGCTATGTGAGCTCCCACCTTGGGCCCCCAAAGCAGCAAAACAGACCAACATTTAAATAGGGCCTTGCACTGAGCTTGACCAGCATCTCCAGCCTATGAGGTTATATATTTCCAGAGACTGTGATGTCACAGCTGATTGACAAATGCTGCAGAATGTCACACATCACAATGCAGTCTCCACACAGGGTTTTACACCTTGTGCCTCCACTCCTGATAAAAGCCTAATGGGTGACTGCAGTGACAAATACAAGAAATGGGCTGTTGGAGTGCTTGAGGTGACAGCAGCTTTCATGGCCAATGAAGGTACCTGTAGCACAGAGCCCAAAAGCCAAGTGTGAGCAGACTAGATGGCATAAACTGCCTGCGCCCGTCCTGGTAGAGCATAACCAGCTTTAAACTCTTCACTTTGAGCAAAAAACAGATTGTTGTGGGCAGGGGGGAATGAAAACACGCTTTTTCAGTGAAAAAGTTGTCCGAAAGAGCCATATTCTAATGCAGTGTGTGGATCATTATTAGAGCTTGTCATTAAGGATACAGGACACCAGGGTTCAGGAGAGCTGGGTAATGGGCACATTAGCTCATAAGCTGCAGGGCTTGGAAAGCTGCATGAGATGTCTCTAGCAGACACTAGAAAGCAGTATAGGATGCAGTACAGGTGTCTAATTCCTTCCTGGCCCCCAGTTGCTCCCCCAGGGTCCTATGTTGTATCAACCAGTCCCATACAGATGTGTTGGATACCCTAGGGCATCTCAAATGGTACCAGACACCTTTGTTCAAGCAACTGAATTCCAACCGGCATGGTTTGCTCAAGATTATATATAAAGCCTCTGCAATAGCTGGGACCCAAGCCCAGACCTCTTCACGTGCTTTCCAGCATTTTGATCACTGGAACGTGCCCTCTCTCAAGAATGAACATATCCATATGGTGGGTTTGATTGGATTTATTTTTGCTTTTCTCATTTTGAAATAATTTAACTAGCCAAGGATCATTAAAGGAAGTTCTGCAGTAGATGACAAATGCTTCTCCACAGTGTACATTGTGTACAGGGAAGGGGTGAAAGTCCTTTCACCTAACCTTATTATACTTTCCATATTTTTGTTTCAGCCTTTAATGTTATTACATCTTCAGTGCTGGGTTCTGCAGGGAAATGCACATGCTGTTTTAATATCTCTGTGCTGAGTCTCACCCTAACTGTGCAGCTGCCTTGGGTTATTTGTTCTGCTATTTGAGAAAATGTCCTTGTGAGCCTATGGTACAAAAATCACATGAGACAGAGAAGGAGAGAAACCTCAGACTGAAAGAAAATGCATGAGGAGGGTTGGGTGTAGGAGAGCAACCTCTCATGTGGCAGAAGACTAGTTGGAAGTGTCAACGAGACACTCCAAAAGTTCATCTGGCATACAGTTGGTGCAGTATGGTTTTCAAACTGGCTGTTTAGTGCAGGGCACTCTAGAGTCAAAAAGATCAACGTGCTGCATATTTGGAGCAATAGGTGATTGTGGGGAGAGTCTGGGATCTCAGCTGCTGATTTGAGGACTTAGTGGGCTGCTAAGAGAAGCAAGAAAATTAGAGGCCTGGGATGGAGAGAGGAATAAACTGAATTTGGAAGCGTGAGATCAATAGTTTGTAATACCACTTTGGCTGAGGCTTGTATCAAATAAGAAACCCGCTGAAAACAATTATCTGAAAAAATGAAACTGCTCCGATTTTTGCTTGCTAAGTTTCTTCATTGATTTAAACCCTCTCCTCATCCGTTCTGTGAGTGTCATGTCCGGTCTAATGAGGCCCCCTTCATTCTTCTCCTTCATGCAGCTGCCCGAAACCGCT
>NW_010310016.1:0-3162 GCF_000700745.2 Antrostomus carolinensis | reverse complement strand
TTCAGCTTCAGTGGCTCCCGAGGGATTTGGGAGCAGAAAAACACAAGAGTTCAGAGGAGCTGTGGCTACTTGTGAGAGTTAATGAGGGGAAATGAACTCATTTGTGATACTTGTAAACCTGAAACGCAGTTACGGGGGCCAGGGGAGAGGGCTGGGGCATCCCGCTGGTTGTACCAATGAGGGAGAGGTGAGCTGCTGGCTCTGGAGAGCCTGGCCATGCACAAAGCCCTTCTTCCTTTGAAAGACAGCCCAAGTCATGATAAAAAAAAAAAACTACATGCCCTTTCCAAATGTCCTGTCCCAGGGCTGGGATTGCCGACAGCATGCTGTGTATGGTGCCAGGCTCTTCTCAGTGATGCCCAATGGTAGGACAAGGGGCAATGGGTGTAAGCTGGAACACAGGAGGTTCCGCTTAAACTTGAGAAGGAACTTCTTTACAGTGAGGGCGACGGAGCACTGGAACAGGCTGCCCAGAGAGGCTGTAGAGTCTCCTTCTCTGGAGACATTCAAAACCCACCTGGAAGCCTTCCTGTGTGATCTCATTTAGGTTCCTGCTCCAGCAGGGGGATTGGACTAGATGATCTTTCGAGGTCCCTTCCAATCCCTGACATTCTGTGATTCTGTATCCCGACAGTGCTTCATACCCTCCGCTTGTGAAGCCCTTTGAGCCTTTAGCCTGACTTCCCTTCGCTGCTGCCCTTAGTGGGATGAGGCTGATGATTTACACCAGTCTAATCCCTTACCTTTGTGACAGGTACTGCAGAGAGCTAAAGCACTAACAAACTGAAAGAGCTTCATAAGCCACCACTCGGTATCTTGTGCTTTACGTAATTTCATTGCCACATTACATTTCAGCAATATAAAAAGCAAACATGAAACAGTCAAAGACACGTATGACTCTACTGTACTGTGTTGTTCTCAGTCTTACTCTGAACAGCATCCCCCTCCTATACACCCTTCTCTTTGATCCCTAAAAAGCCAGCTATGGCTTTAAATAAACTATGAGTGGGGACACGACTCTGCTTGATGTCTGGCCTGCAATGGAAGTAAAGTGTCACTTCTAATTTTGTGTGGGTGCAGAACAAAGATGCCTGTGACCAATCCACTGTACAGTTGCCCTGGTTTTGTTTGAACAGGGAGCTTTGGTGAGAAGTGTATTTCAAAGGGCCAGAGAAGCAGATTTTAAATGCTTTCAAAGAGAAGTTATTTTACTTTTTCTAATTCCCATTCATGGAACGTTGTGTTCCTACCTCACGGCCGCTGTGCAATAACCTTGCACAGTAGACAGTTGGCAGCTGGAGCAGCGTGCCAAAGACTGCCTCAACTCAGCGGGTTTCCATCTCGGGGCAGGTATCAACCCACATTAAGTCATCCAAAGCGACTGAACACAGGGGTGTTTGCAAGTGGAGGAAGGGCAGAAACAGAAAAGCAACTGGGCAGTTTGCAGCACTGCTCATTTACAAACAGCAAAGCCTAACCACATTTGTCTAACCAACTTCAATCCCTGTTGCCAATACCAAATCAAAAGGCACTAGGTCTGTATGAGCTAATACTATCTATGTAGCTGTTGGCACAGTATTTTTCAAGAAGAGTTTAACAACCAAGGAAGGAACTTCAATAAAATTAGTCCCAGATTTACTCTGAATAGGAGTTTATCCAGGTCTCATAGATGCTAGCAGGGAGAAGCTATTTTCCTATCAAATAGCAATGTAGTTGAGTAAGGAACTGAGATAAATTGTTGGGATGACTTCCAACTGTAGACTGTGGTGAATAAATGAGGTAGGTCATGCCTCCTCAGCTGCCTGGGTTTCAGTTGCACATCAGGCAGTTCCGTATGGCTGTGTCTGTCTCTTCTGCACCATTTGCTTCATATACTTTATGTACATGCTCCCCTCCCCCCGCTTCCACTCTCCCTTGTAAATATTTAAACATAAAATCTCTCTGCCTTTCTGGTTCCTTATATTTGACGTGTGCTTTATCCTGGCTACTGCCTCTGGGAGCTGGTCCTTGATGAAAAGAGACAAAGCAGACCATCAAGCTATCATGCTTTGTACGAGGCATTATTTTTCCATCTGTCAAAATTAAATGGCACTTGGGTTTTTTCCTTGGCCTGTCAATATGTCCACGAAATTCAGGGCTGTCTAATGAAACTCGGGGAAAATGGTTGCACGATGACATTCCCATGCAAGTTGTCATGATGTCATATGGCTCTGTGCACACTTTTTTTTTTTTTTGGCTTTTTAAAGATTGATCCACAAAGAGGATTACCACTGCTGCTTACTGCAGCCCTGCCACTGCTGTTACACACATCAGCCTCAGCCACCAGCCTGTCCAAATACGCTGCCATCTTCCAGACTAAGCATTTTTAGCATCGATTCAAACATTTGATACATAGAAGGCGCTTGGGGTGTCCTGAGCTTTGGCTCACCTGGGTGCAACTGGGCATCTTGCTTTTGGCTCGGGCTGGGACAGGATTTCACTGAAGCACTGTTTCTAGCTGAAGGTGATCACTGTGGCCTCTTGTGGAGAAAGCTGTGTCACAGACTGTCTCCCTTTCCTATGAAGGAGTCCAGCTTAAGCCTGTTCATCTCTAAAAAAAAACAACCATTCATTTCCAGGACATGAAGGCTCAAGGTTTTCTCTTTTTTCTCCCTCCTCTGAGCTGTTTGTGGCTGTTATGGGCAGCACATGGAATGAATTCAACTCATCCATCTCTCTCATTTGATTATGTACATCCCTCTCTTTGTTTTCCCAAAGTGGTGACGAGGACAGGAATGAAATACAACTGTTCTCCCCTCACACTGTCACCAAGGTAAGCACAGACACCAGGCTTTTAAGCTATTTTTTAGCTATTTCTTTAGCTGAAAGCAGCAGGCAGTCAAAACTTGACAGAAAAGACACCTTGTCCTTCAATCAAAGACACATGCTCAGGTGCTTTCTTCCTCCCACTTTCAGTTTGGAAGGGAAATTTTAGTAGCAGACAGCGTTTAGAGACACTCAGCCAGCCATAACAAGATTGAGGTATACAGGGTCATGTGCATCCTTTCCAGGCTGTTGTAGTTTAACCCGGCCAGCAGCCAGGCACCACACAGCTGCTCACTCACTCTCCCCCTGCCCAGGGCATATGGGAAAGAATTAGAGGGATAAAGGTAAGGAGACTTG
>NW_010310015.1:22516-32657 GCF_000700745.2 Antrostomus carolinensis | reverse complement strand
TCTTTCGAGGTCCCTTCCAATTCCCAACATTATGTGATTCTGTGACAAATATCAGAAGACTGTATGAGGAGCCGGGAAGTTCTAGTAACACTGTCAAATAGAAAGAAAAGGAGAAGAGACAAACCTTTTGATTTCTTCTCCTTGTCCATGATCACACTTTCTACCATGTCTTCAAAACAGTGAGTAAAAAGCCAACTTCTATATAATAACTGTAGTTCTAGTCGAAAGATTTCTTTTTACCCTGCAGTGTAGTATACTAAGATGAACAAGTAATCAGAGAGAAGGAGGTCCTGTATTTGTCTGTATCTTTCATTTAAAAATGAAGTCTAAGATCTGACCCTTAAACTTTTGAACATTAATATTAAGTAGCCGGCACTTTCTTATCCACAAAACCTTTTAACTTTTTACTTTGGCTTAAAATATAGCATTAGGGTATCTATATATTTATATTAAAATTTTTATCTAAAACACACATTTTTATTTTTGAATTGTTGGTGAATAAAAAAAATATTATTTCCCTACTTCTATTAATGAGACTTAATTACTAGATTTTATTATAATGATTCAAAATAAAACTATTCTTTCTAGCTTAAATTATTTTAAAATTTTAATGACAAAAATGATAATGTAAACATCACCTTTTTAATAAAATTTCTGTCATTTGAAAGTGAGGTAATTCTCTAAAGGAATATAAACCCAAAAAGTCTCAAGTGAACAAAACGGTTTCCATACAAATGTTTACAGAAAAGTCTTTTTATTTCACTGACTGGAAAATTGCCTTCTTTATGGTTTGTATTTCTGAAATTTTATACAAAACACTAAAATTTCACTTTTAACAGGCCACCCTAATGTGATAGCTGTAGTTATATTTAAAGTTCATACCTGCTCAAGGTAGAACTCCCAACAGCAAAACTAAGTCATGATCAAAATGACAAGTCTGAGTTTTGATGATGTGGCACTGAACTACTGTATGCTATAAGGGAAGATGATTGCCCAGAAACATATTCCTCCTGGTTGCTGTACCTGTGGAATCCATGGGAGACTCAGTGCAGCACAGTGCATTGTTTTCACCATACACTGAAGTTGTTTCCCATATGAATCATCACAAGTTTGTGCTGATCCCCATATGTTCTGATAGAGCTATTAGCAACTCCTCATCTTTAGCAGAACATAGATGCTGTCAGCTATTGTTGCTGTTTTTTTCTGTCATTTATGGAATGAGCAATGTTTACATTGCTACATATAGATGCCTGTGTGCATATACATATATGTGTAAATATTCATATGTACATAAAATAAGTGTTTATATGTGTATATAAATTCATCGCACAGGAAAATAATAATAATAAAAAACCCAACAGATTTTTATATGGGAATATATGGAAGTATGTATATTTACCCATATGGTACATGCATATTGCATCTGCATATATTTCTGTATATAATATATGCCAATGGGTTTTCCTGTGTGTATGTCTATGACTATCTTTTGATTTATTCTTTTATCTTTATACAGATATAAGTTCAGAATAACAATAGAAACAGGGCTTCCTGTATAAAGAACATTCCAACCCCACCAGTAAAAAATGAGCACATAATTTCTTTCAATCTACTTTTCCGCTCTGCTCTTCTATTCCACCTGTTGTCATATCTTTTCTCTGGCTAATTTCAAGTCCTAACTTTTGTCCTTTGAATCACACTACATCAGATTGATAAAACTGTCTAGACAGTACAAATACATGGTTTCGGATCCTCTGCTAGTTCAGAGAGGTAATTGTACCAGAAATCTACATCTTCTCACAAAGAAGGGCTATGTCTACTAGAACTAGAAAAGCATGGGAAACTGAATATATAATTTTAATTCTCCTAGAAAGACTGTGATCTTAGATTGGTACAGCAATCTCATAAATTGAGAATTATAGCTGCTCAATGCAAGGTCCAAACCAACATAGTTCTGAAGGAAAACAGTATTTCTTTGAAGCTTTTCTCTTGGCAGCTTCTAATCCTTACATGGGCTGTTCACAGTGGCAGCTCAGCCACTGGAACAGTTGGTTTCCCAGGCTGCATATGCATCTGTGTGTTACATGTAATCTGACACAGTCATCTGATGAGAGAAGTAGAAATCTTCCTCAGCTGTGAGCTGCCAAAAAGTAACGGGCCCTGGTGTTGTCACTCAATAAGCGTCATCCTTCAAGTAATCTGTCCAGAAACTGGGCAAGCCTCTCTTGAATCTGATTTTTTTTTTGTTTGAGTTTATTGTGTTGGGGTTTTTTTTAAGTTTACTAAAATTGTTCTTTGATGTGTTTTCACAAAACATTTTGATTTTCAGTGATTGCCCTTGTCACGCACAAGTCTTATCTGTTTGAGATCTTTAAAGTAGTTCCAGCTATAAAACCATGTCTCTTGTTTTATTCTTTTTTTCTTTATTGTTGAACTTTGGTAAGCATGTTGTCATAGACAAAACACAAGTATAATTCTACACTGTCGCAATGTGCATCTTTAACCTTCAGATGTTACAAAACTAAAAGAGCAGGAAATGAATAATCACATTTTCTTGGAAGTAATTTCTTCATTTACAGCTGTAGACTGAGATTTGCTAAGATGATGATTCAGCTGGCAGAGTGGAATGTGATGAGAAATGATAATAAAATGGCTGTAGGCCAAATCTACAAAAACAAGGTAGAAATTTTCCAGAGAATCACATTTCCAAGACATACATATACATAATACTTTAGACTACATGTAAACATTTACTGGTATCTGTATTCAGTAATTGATAATTCTCAGTGCTGGAAGCATTTTGGGCAGAGATATTCAAGCTAAAACTAAATTTTGTTTTCACTGCATGGTTAGAAAATAAAAATATTGCCTCAAGGATAAATTGCAAACTTTTCCTTCAGGAGCTACTCATAAATAGTAAAATAAAAATAACATAAAAATAAAAATAAAATAAAAAATAAAAAAATCTGGTCACTCCTCTTAGTTCTAGTGCATGTGACATTAACAGAAGAGCTAATGAACATGGAAAGACTGTTATTAAACTTGGAGTTTTCTCTTTTTGCTCTGCTTTCCATCTGCTACCTTGGACTCATAACCTTTCTGTTCCTGTAACACAGAACACATCTGTAGACCAATGTCACAATTTACCCAAGAGACCTGTGTTGGGAGATTTTAACTTTTAGTGGAAGAGCTTCAGATGGGTTGCCAACATGTAACACTGCCAATGGAAGATCTTGCAATGGAATGGAATGAATAATGGATGTTGCAGATCTTGTCTATTTTTATTGTCAGTATTGAGTGAGAAAGGACTAAAATCTATTTTTGCTTTTCATGATCACCTTATGGTTACTGCTGCCTAACACCTGTGGGAAGGGTATCTGATTTTTTATATAATAGGCAAAGTACCTGAGCATGGACTGCAGCTGCTTCAACACTGGATATTTCACAGTATTCATTTAATCTCTAATCGTCACTACAGATGTTGCTACTTATCCTTCAGTGAGATGTACTCTATTGCAATCGCTGTGGAATATGTTAGCACAGCTGTGATTTTCTTTCATTTTCTCCAAATATTCCCCCCAAATAAACACATGAAATCAGAAACACTCACATACATGTAAATGCACACACATATATGCATAAATATACAAAGAGTCACAAACACATCAACACTTCAGTTGTTTACTAGTCCCTCTGACTCTATGGAGTCTTATGAATCAGCAAAATTTAATTTAGTGCTGATCAGATTAAAAGAGTGGAGTGGAAGATTTTATAAGCACCTGAAGGAAATACAGTTATTTAAAGCTACTCTAAACATTCATTTATTGTATAGACACAATCATCAGAAAAAGTCTGTTACAAATATCTTGTATGCAAAAAGTGTGCTTACATCAGCCAAAGCAAAATACTGAAAAAACAAACCAAACAAAATAAAAGTACCCACATTGTAGTAATAGTAGTAATAATAAACAAACCAAGATAACATAAACTTCTTGCAGTTTTAACTTTGAACACGAATGATATGTTTAGCATGTCAGGGAAGAAACTAGTGATCGGCGGGGAGACAGCACTATTTTTCACAGTGGCTTAAAATTCTGCTAAGGGTTGAGGCACACTGCTCTGATTAAAGTTTGAACAATTGTATACCCAACAGAGGAAGACATGACAAAGACCAAAGGTTGTAACTGAAACTGAAACACATTCAAATTATTAGTCTGAGATACATTTTCAGCACTGTGGGTTATTAATACTTAGATCAAATCACAAAAACTTGATGCATTTTCTGACTTTTGGTGTCTTCTCCAGTGTCCTCTTAATATGAATAATTCTGAACTGAGGCTTATAGCTAGGATGTAGCTTTAATATGAACAGATTTGTTATCATTTAAGTAAGAAAATTTCAAGACAGGAGATCTCTATTTCACAGCTGAAATTAGTAACTGCAATTTTAAAGGAAGAATTTATAGTCTTTTAAAGGAACAGCTAAGCTAATAGCTCTTAATGAGAGATGACAAGGAGTGGGTTTCATCTCGGATGATTTTGGTCATCTGATATCTAAATTCCTAATTAAACTCTTGACATAGCAGACTGCAATGGGTAATTTATCCCATCCTAAAACAAGTATCCACTATTGGCTGGCCTTCTGAAGTTGTCTACAGCTCCATTTGGACACTCGGGGAATCATATATCAGAGATCCAAGACTCATATGAATACAACTTGGTGACGTTTATCCTAGGCTAAAATACTTTTCTGAATGGTGTCTTAAAATCCAGTTTCTTCCATTTCAAGTTTGTAGAGGCAGTACAGATTAGATGCCCTACCATTCTTCTATCTGCAAAATTTCTAAATCTCCAAAAAGTATTAAATCTTGTTTTTTAATGGCACATTTCCATGGCTTCCAAAAGATCTCCATGAGAATGACATGGTTGTTTCCTATGACTGCATGCAGGAAAGGAGAGTTAGTACTGTGAAAAATTACTTTTCCATATCACTATAGACAGAAAATTCAGCAGACTGAAGATAATTTGGACCTTTAGCCCAGAACATGGGTAGACTCAGTTTGCATCTCCCTAGAAAATCAGTAAAAGCTCAATCTGCAAAAAGCTACATAGAGGCATCCTTTGGTGTATGACATAATCACATTCCCATCCATTTAATATGGACCATGTTGATTTTGTATCATTCTAACTTCTTAAAAAATTATATTGTGCACTACAAAATCAAATGCCTCACAGAAGTCTAAGGATACTTCAGCAATGCTATTATCTTTATCAACGTAATAATCAAAAGATTATTTCCATCATCAAAAACATCCGCAGTTTGCATGCCCTAATTCATTGATTCTTTTACATTCTAAAGACTGAGCTGTGAATTATCATTAGTGTGTCAGGCAAAAACTGTATTTACACTTCTTTAAGCAATCATACAGTCTTTTTTTGTCTTTCTCTTAATATCTCTTTCTCATTTGTGTTTTGTTTTGGTTTTGCCTGTTCCTTTTCTGTGGCAAGTGAAGAATTCCCTGCTGCTTTCATTATTAATGCTCACAAGGACCATAAACCAGAGCCAGAAAGCAGAGCTGCTGAAAGATGTTTCTGAGTTTTGTTTTCTTTAATGATGTGGAGCAGCAGTGAACATAATGTCACCCTCTTCACACTTATTGGACTCCAGCCTGAAATACTGTGAATGTTTAAAAGTCATAAAGGATGTTGTTTACTTTGATATAATAGTGTATGGTATCCATAAATTAAAAGCACCAGCACTGTGTACTTTTCGACACTCATTTCTCAACTTTCACTCATGCACATAGGCAGGTTATTTTGTTTCACAGGAATGTAATAGTATAATCTTTCTGTTAGGTTGGCAAAGGAATAGAAATCACACTGCCTGTGATCAGTCTTACTTTAGATTTACATGTATACGTTAGTAAGTTTTCCAGCATGAAGTTCTAAGGTTCTCTCAGCCATTTAAAAAAAAAAAAAAAAAAAAAAAAAAAAAAGACAAGAAAGCATTTAGCATTTTTTGTTTGGGTTTTGGATGTTTTTTTGGTTGATTCATTGGTTGTTTTTTGAGCTTTATTTTGTTGGAGTTTTTTTTTTTTTTAACATCACTGCAAGGACTGTTGCATGCTTCAGAATGGACACAGAGGAAGTAGTGAGTGAGGAAATGTTAGAGCTCATTGGAGAGGGAGACTGCAGCAGCAAAAATGGGAGAGATTTTACTCCATTGTCTCAAGGTGCCAGGAGCACTTCAGAGAAGCAGTAACGTATTATATTCCCAGACAATGGCATTTTAGCATGTTGGTGAGAATTGAAAAATGCTATAAATTTATAAAGATCTCTATAAAATTTGTTGTTCATTTATTCATTCATGTTCAAAAGCTAACTTCTGGATTTCTGTTAGTTTATGAAAGTTCACATTTCCCTTTTTAGTGATTTCTTTAAGATGTGTTTTCAGTCATGAAGTTGGGAATGCTAAATCACCCCGTAGACTTAGATACTCAAAGGCAAGGTCAGTTTCAGACTTATTTGTGTGTTTCCTTATCTATTTTGTAGTCATGATGATTAAGTCAGTCTTGTGGATTTTGCAGTCCAATGCATCCCTTAGGCATGTCCCTATGGTAGAAGAGAACATCATGATAGGGTCCCCCAAATGGGCCTCAGCAGAACTGTTCCATCCCCAAGATCCAACAAACTGACTGGCAGAAAAAGGATCCCAGAAGAAAGGTTCATAAACATCTTCAGAGGAACTTTATCTTCCCTGGAAAGGCCTGTTAGTACATGCTCTGCACCACATTAAAACAACTATGCTGTTTCTATGGTAGAATTTTTTGTTTAGCAAGAGTAGGGAGAACTCAAGCCATATTGGATGAAAGCCATATCATACCAGGCAAAGTACATAACAGACCTGCCCTCTGGCACTGTGACATGTCTTTTGAGGCCCTGTGAGACAAATTGATTTCCTAAGGGTATGCCTTGGGTGACAGGACTTGCTTTTTTCCCCCTTGACAAAAGGACATTTCCTTGCAGTGCTCTTTAGCCCAGTGGGACTGAATGCTGAATAAAGAACTTCCCATTGTAAGAACACGAGCAGAATTTAACCTTTAATTGATAGCACATTGGTGCTACAGACAAGTGTCCACATGAACGCAATAAATTTCCTGTGAAAGTCAAGCTGCCTGCTTATTTGTCTGAGAATAAAGAGATGAAAACTTACAGTTCTGAGTAAAACACTGTGTACGGGGTTGGAATTTTTCCCCTTCTCCTCTGTTTCTTGAGATATGTTGGCAGCTCTGGGAAGACTATGTGTGCCACTGCAATACCTGCAACATTAACAGAGAGAGCAAGGGAATGGTCACATCCCCATCATGGTAATAATGTGAATCTATTCCTAAGGCATCAGAATCTTCACCCAGTCTCTGCCTGAATGACAGCTCAGAGTCTGCAAAGGAATCACAAGCTATCCTGGTACGCTATGAGCAGTCAAAGAAGTTGACAGCTCTTTATAAAAATCAGCATAGCTTGACGCTTTTTCCAAACCAGTTTTCAATCACTTTTATATCTATGTATATGTACAATATCTATATGGTAGCCTGATGCAGTCTGCATGAATTAAGGAGGATTTCTGTCTATGACTTTTCATGATATCTTTTTTTGTTCTTTCTCTCCTTTTATTAATAGAAAATCTGTTCATCAAGGATGAGGTCCTGTTGTGCTAGCTACCATGTAAATATTCACTAAGAAGACATAGTCATAGTAAAGAGATAAAATAAAAGATAGTAAAAAGGTTTCTGCCCTAGAGGGATGAAGTAGGCAATTATTACATGAATATTGTAGGACTGAGGAGATCAAAATCAAATGGGAAGTCTATGACAGGGCCCAGGAAAGTCTGACCTTCTTTTGTGCTGAATTTTCTTAAGCCAAAGTTTATAAGACACATTTAAGCATAGGCTTTATTTAAATTTCAGTGGGTCAACCTTTTGTTGTTGAAAATTATGACTGCTTGCAAATATGCTCAGGGTGCTGGTATTCTGCTCACCTTTTAAACACCAGTTGTTCGTATCAGAAAGCAGTATCAGACAAGGCTCAGGGGTGACTCCAAAGGCATAAACTAAGGAGTACTAAAGGTCAAAGCTGAAGCAAATTCCAAAACTATTAAGGGAATCATCCTTAGCTTCTACAGGCCACAGACAGCTATCTAAAAAGTCTTTTATTTTACGTCTTAGTGGTTAAGTGAACCAGTGTGAGAGAAGTGATCTGTACTGAAGATTAGTTTACACCCAGTTCAGGTGCTTGGGTCCATACTCATGACTTAAACATATAAATATATATATCTGGCACTGGATAAACTCTGTGAAATAGAGCATACCTTCGTTATAAATCAAAGGTTTGCCTCAAAGTTCTGTCACCAAAATTGGGAATGAACTTCTTAACATCAATGTAGTCTTAACAAGCAGGCATTCTTTATTATGGCATCAGGTGCACGGTGGATTGCTCCACCTATGGTGCATACCAACTTGTCCCTCTACAAAAACTTTATACTATCAAAACATGCATATTCATTTATTTTCCAAGAAATTATTAACATATTCATCACATTTCCAAAACCCCATTAATATACATAAATGTCCTTTTCCTGTGTGCATTGGTCATCTTTGGGGGTTGTCTGGTGGCCATAGAAACTTTTGTCACTGTGCCCTTTAGTTGAACTTTTCTTCCGCACATGCTTAGTTCTTCTTTTGGCCTGTTTACAACACTTCTGTCTCCACAAAAATGGTTTATTCTAGCATCACTACCTTATCTACCCTACTGCAAAGATTTAATGCCTCAAGTCTCCTGTTATCTGTTCTAGACTATAAACTTCACTAGGCCTAGCTGATATGTAACTAACTTTCAATGTCACATTTTTTATGCAGAAGGGTATGTTCTTTTGGAATGGTATCAGTTCCTTAGTCCAAATCCTGAGTAATGTCTCAAGAAAAACTTGAGTATGAATCAAGCACAGGTTTTTAGGCATACAAACCAGAAATTATCTACAATGCATTCAAACAGCTGCTGTGTTATTTGTGTAGACAAGGAAACAAATGCCACATCCCAAACTTCGGTGATGTTAGAGGAATATTCTTTCTTGTCTGCCTGAATTTACTCCAGTAAATGACTTTACGTTAACACTATAAAATGAGCTAGGATACCTAGCTGGTTTTTAAGAACCAAAATTCAAAAGGAACCAAACAATCTTCCTCATTATCCTGAGATTATTTATTCATTTCCAGATAATCAGTTTTTGTCCAGTAAAATGTCTTAGGTAATACCAGTTTTATTACTTGAACATGTATGGAGATATACATTGCCTGTACTGATTTTCTTGTCCTAGGTTACTCAGTGTTGTCATAACTTCCATGTGCAACTCAAGCATTATGTGGCAATGAACAAATAAATGCCTTCCACTTATGGCTATAGATTACAATTGACTTCAGAAACTCAAGTCACTTTCTTCTTTAAGGGAATATGAACCCACTGTTTGACTTTCCTCAATATTGGAGTCACCATCAAAATGTAAGATAACACAAACTCTTGGTTTTCTTTGTCTCCTTGTTGAAACTCTTCTGTTTTTCCTGACATACTCCACAGAAACAAGGATAGAGAATTTCCACTTGAATACCGCATCCTCTAAGCTCTAAAATAATTGAGTACACTTCTCTAAGAGTATTAAAGCAAAATACTGTGGTTCAAGTAAGAGGAAGAGTAAAATGATCATTCTCAAATACACTGTACTTGCATAGAACATTTTGCAAAGACTACAGTGCTGCAAATAATCAGAAGAAGAATACATAACTCTTCCCATGCATCAGTTGACTGTTTCAACTAATAGACTACTGAATATAGTAAGTTATCTACCGCTTCTTCATATTTTTTTTTTTTTTATTATTACAAGGAAGGAGACATTTCACTAGATATTTAATGAAAAAAAAAACCAAACAACCAAACAAAAAAACTTGATTATGAGTCTAACGTGGAAGAAGTTAGCATTTCCCTGCAAGAGGCAAATATACATACACCATGTAAGTTTTATAAATAATATCCTCAAGACTGGGATGTTTAGACTTTAATATGTGGCTAGAAATCATAGATAAAGGCAAGGGGAA
>NW_010310015.1:0-22450 GCF_000700745.2 Antrostomus carolinensis | reverse complement strand
GTGGTATTTGTAAAGGGAAATTAAGTGTCACTATCCTACTGGAGCTCTACGAAAGTGTCCATCAAGGGGACCCAATAGACTCTATATATTGAGATTTTCAGAAACCCTTTGAACAGTGAAATTGTGAAGTTGCAGATAAGAACTTTCTAGTAGTCAAATCCCGTGTCCCCAGACTTCAGACAACTGAGCAGGCAATACAGTGGCAGGTAAGTTTCATAAAGTTAGAGGTCAGAGAGTACAGAGAGGGAAGATTTTCCCATTGCAGCTGTTCACATAAGTAGATGTTACAGGGTCAGACTCTTGCTTTCAGATCAACTCACGTTAATCAAGTAACATGTTCTTTTGTGAAATGCAGCAGAGTATGAATTGTGTCCTCTTTTGGCACGCTGTCTAGCAGTTCACTCTGGCCTGTTGCCATTAACAGTGTGGATACAGAGTTCAGCACTGGTTTAGTTGATTATTTTGTACGTCTGTGTGCCTTTATAAAGGTTTATTTTCTTAGCTCTTGTGCAGGGTGTCCCTGCCCAGGCGCTGGGACTATGTGAGGAGAGGCCAGGGCTGCCCCATGCCGGACACAACCGGTCCCAGCCGGCTCCGCCGGCTCCCCCGGCCCCACGGCAGGACACAGCTGAGCCCCTCAGCCAAGCCGGGGGCACCGGCCGGGGGGGAAACAGGTTTCAGAAAGGGCCAAAGGCGGCAGAGGCAGAGGAGGAGGAAGCCAAGGAGGGAGCAGCAGCAGAGGGAGCCCGAGGCCGCAGGAGGAGGAGGGCAGGAGGTGCTGCAGGCCCGGAGCAGGGATCCCCTGCAGCCCTGGAGAGACCCCGCTGGAGCAGAGACCCACCCTGCAGCCCGGGGAGGGCCCCAGGCCGCAGCAGGGGGGTATTTCCTGCAGGAGCTGCGGCCGTGGAGAGCCCAGGCGGGAGCGGGAGTGAAGGGGTGAAGATGAGACTGGGAAAGGGGGCAAGAAAGGTGACGTTTTGATGTTTGTTGTTTTGTTTCCTATTACCCAAATCAGTTATTTATTTATTTATTGGAAGAAGTGAAGGAGTTAAGTTTAGTCTGTGATGAAAAAGGGGTGTTGGCAAGGAGTTGTTTTAATATTTTGTTTGAAATATATTTTAATTAGCAGTAAATTAAATTACATTCTGCCAAGTCAAGTCAGTTTCTCATATGACAGTAAGTGTTAAGCAAGCTCCTGTCTTTTCCTCAGCTCGTGAGCTTTTCCATCTTGTTTTCTTCCCCTGCCCTGTTGTGGGGAGGAGTGAACAGCTGGATGGGCATTTGACAACTAGCCAGAGCTAACCCACCACAATTACCTACTAGTGTGGGGACATGGAATGTTCAGGAGCCCTTAGCGACAGTGGAAGAAGATTCCATTCACTTTAATAAGTGTGTGTTCTCTTCCCTTTTTAAAGATAATTATTACAGCAGTAGTATAAGAGTTGTATGTTATGTAGTCACTGGGAATTCCTTTTTTTTGCAATTTCAATCAAATATATTTTTTTTTCCTTTTTTGAAGGACAGTAACTTTTCCCAGCTTATTTTGACATGGAAACACTGTCTGATAATTGGGTTCAACAGAACTGTATAGACATGCTGAACACTAATGATAAAGATTCTTAGTTTTCTAGCCCTAAGCATGAATTGAGAATCTCTGTTGCTATGGATGAAGTTTAACATTGAACAGATTATCACTGAAGAAAATTGATCCTATTAAACTTACCTGTTGCATGGGTGAACCATTTGATAGCCAGGCAGTAAATCTTGAGAGATAGTCTGTTAATAATAGGTAGGATTACGCACTTGTTTACTTTATTATAAATACATTCTCCTGCAATGGCAAAGTATCAGGGATATTTGCAAATGATGTAGATGGATGGAAAATAACTTGGTTTTACACACAAGCAAACAGACACACACACACACACACACACACACACACATAGACACACACACATTCATGTACATCCAGGAATACTCAGGCAGAAAACTTACATTCCTGGAAGATCAAGGAACTTAATTTTATTATAATAATTGCCATTATCAGAAATCAGAGCATCATGGAAGTTAATAAG
The DNA here is from genome assembly GCF_000700745.2 of Antrostomus carolinensis. Taxonomy (NCBI): domain Eukaryota; kingdom Metazoa; phylum Chordata; class Aves; order Caprimulgiformes; family Caprimulgidae; genus Antrostomus; species Antrostomus carolinensis. The sequence continues at coordinate 20,375 of NW_010310015.1, read as the reverse complement.
CAGCATTTATTATTCTGTTTCTTTTTTAGCTGAGGTGTTGGGTTTTTTTAATGGCTGTGTCAGAAGATAAAGAAATGTGTCATTGTGTGTTTTTGCAGGGTACTGATTTTATTGGTGATTTTAGTATGGATAAAAAGAAATAAAGTGAATGTAGTCCAATGTGTGCATCACAGGAATGGGGATCAGAATACACTATGTTGTCTTAACATAACACTGAGTTGCTTTGTGTGCTCAGGCAGACTATGTTGCCTCTTACTCCTTACCTGCTGATTCTGGAATTCTGCCTTGTGTTCATCCAGTGCCTTGAGTATTGGAGCTTGATGGCTAAATGCACTGCACTGCAATACAAGTAATTAGTAGACAGAAAGTAAATACATTTTCAGAATTAAAAAATAAATTAGTAGGAAATCACAAAACTATTGTTTTTCTTTTGCTTTCTAGTCAACTTCTGAATATAGCCAGAAACAGGCAGCCTGAATAAAGGTCTTCTGTATTTTCAAAGTTTAACTGAACCATCAGGTTTGTAATTTATACCTGTGTTCTCTCAGTGGCTGGTTCACTGTGGTTTATTTCCATATCTGAAAAGAGGGTCTAGAACTGCTTATGCCAGTAAAGGGAAATGAGTACTCTCCATTTTTATTCCTTCCTGGTTCTGCTACTGTCAGTGCAAAGTGATGACTTTAATCAAGTTAACAGGACATGAACCTGTCTCCTAGAATGGAAATAGTCTGTACTGGTTTTGACTGGCATAGAGTTAATTTTCTTTATAGTAGCTAGTATGGGGCTCTGTTTTGTGTTTGTTTTGTGACCAAAACACTGTTGATAACACAGGGATGTTTTAGTTATAGCTGAGCAGTGTTTACACAGAGTCAAGGCCTGTTCTGCTTCTCACACCACCTCACCAGCGAATGGGCTGGAGATGCACAGGAGCTGGGAGGGGACACACCCCAACAGATCAAAGGGATATTCCATGCCATATGATGTCATATTCATCCATAAAAGATGGGGAAAGGAAAAGGTAGGGGAGCAACATTTGAAGTTATGGCATTTGTCTTCCCAAGTAACTGTTAGGTGTGATGGAGCCCTGCTTTCCTGGAGGTGACTGAACACCTGACTGCCGATGGGAAGTAGAGAATGAATTCCTTATTTGCTTAGCTTATGCGTGTCGCTTTTGCTTTATCTATTAAACTGTCTTTATACTAATCCTTGAGTTTTCTCACTTTTACTCTTCCAATTCTCTTTCCCATTCCACTGAGGGGGAGTGAACAAGTAGTTGTGTGGGGTTGAGCTGCCTGTTGGGGTTAAACCACAACATCATCTCATAAGAGTTTGACAGGTCCACTGAACTGACCACCCTAGGCTGTCCTTGTACTAGGTGGGGAAATATAGACACGAATTTTAGCAAGAATTTAACTGGATGTTAACAGAGCCAGTTTAACTCAAATGGATATAAGGAGATCTTAGGTAACTTAGATATAGATATATAGACCTGAACTGGAGACAACTCATTTGATGAAAGGCATCCCAGTAGTACAGGTGCATTACAGACTCCTTAACCACTAGGCTATAAAATTATAATCTTTAAGATCAATGCATAGTTAATGAATATCCCATTCCAAATTGAACATCTTCAAATGGTGAGACTATGAGATTTATTCCAGATCACTCTAAGGTGGTCAGGACATTCTTATAGCAGATAAGGTACCTGAGTTCTAAAGCAAATCCCGTGTGGAGTAGCCAGACATCACTGCTCCCAGACAAAAAGCACCAGCCATCTCGAGAAAATAAAGCAACTGGTAGATTACTATGCCAGTTAGTAACGAGCTATCAACATCTGAATACATAAATTTCAAGCAAAGGAAACCTGTCTTCCTGAAAAATTGATATCTTAGTGATATGGCAACTTCCATAGCAGGTGAACACTATATAAGAGACAAAGAGAAGATTCAGAGTCAGATTTTTTACAGTTTGTTTTTTGACAGTACAGGGCTGCATCTTAGGATGGTGGCTAACATCTCCTCAGTTGCTGTCTGAAATAAGGTGTGATCAGCAATGAGTCTTGTGTTTCATTGCAGATATTCTGAATTGAATGGCTTCATGTATTGCTTTGGAAGTAAAACATTTTGTACAGTCTGATAATGAAATGAAAACAACATAAAAGAGAGAAACAGACGGGTAAGAGATACGAAATGCCTCAGAAATATAATTGATCAATTTTTAATTTTGGCTTAGTTGCTAAACTATTTATTCAACTTGATACTCTATTGTCGGGGTCCTGAGAAGGCTCCAGCCTCCTGGGAGTTTAGGTGACTGAGTTAAGGAGTTCAGTTAGCTGAGGCCAAGGATCCTGTCTTGAGAAGACCAGTTGTTAGGTAAGCTGAAGTGAGGGCTGGTCAGAGCTGATTTTAAGCTAAGACCTTACTGCATGCTTCTGCCAGTGTAGCATTTGCGTATATGCTTGGTCTTCTGCCTTTCCAGTCCTGACCTTGACCTCCTCCCTGCACTTTCTGATTTGACCTGACCCACCCCATGGCCACAGAGTTGCTGGGTGACCCTTGGACTGTGTCTGACCCTGACCACTCTCTCCAGACTTGAGCCTGGCCCTGCCTTGCTGCCCTGGACCCTCGCTCCCTGTGAGCTTGGTCCATGCTGCCACGCACTTTGCTACTGTGCCTGACTCCTGGCTCCCCATCCCTTTTGGAGTAGCCAGACATCACTGCTCCCAGACAAAAAGCACTGACTGTCTCAAGAAAATAAAGCAACTGGTAGGTTACTATGCCAGTTAGTAATGAGCTGTCAACATTATATTCCATATTATGCTCTGCAATGAGGGATGATTTTATTTTCTGTCACGTAGATTAGTTTTGGTATTTGTTTGTTTGTTTCTTTGTTTTTCAGTTGAAAGACTGATGATTGCCTTACATAAAGTTGGTACCAATCCTCTTTTGATTCTTTTATGTATCTTAAATTCCATCAGAAGAAAATATTAAAAAATATTGGGGAGGCATAGCAGAATACTGTATTCATCTTGAATGGAAAAGAGCTGGTTAAAGATCTGTCTGTCCCAAGATGTAGACAGTAGATGCAAATGATCTCACACTAGCACGTTTGACATTTTTATAAGAGATGTATGTCAATTGACTATATAAAGCATCATTAGGACCAAATTAATTTAAGGCATTAACTTTAAAACTTGTCTGGAAGATGAGTTCTGGGTCAAAGAGTACACTTGAACTTCACATCTTCTGACATTTTTATGTGGGACTTGGTTTACCAGTACTTCAAAGCAAGCTGCCAATCACTAGATTTTTCTTCGCAATGAAAACATGTTGGATTCATCAAGTGAATCTACTTAGGGACTTCGTCTATGCAATGATGCAAGACATAAAAAGGGAGATTATGATGATGATGGGCAGGAAGGGTTGACTTGTTAATATCTGTGCAGCTCTCAGAATTTGATAGTAGCAAAGCTAGAGAATTAAGATCAAGTGAAGATACTACCATGACCAGTGTTGGGAAATACACACAAACACTTCTGAAAGCACATTTGGAACTTCTTTCAAAATTTTTAGAGGTTCACAAACTGAAAATGTTGAAAATGCTGCCCAAATGTAGAGATTAAAATGGGGACTCTTTTTCCTCCTTTTCAGTCTATTAAACCCTGTTCTGTTCTTTGAATTCCTCCTCAGTTCCCTACCTCCAGCTGGGAGGGATTGCAAATCTGGAGATAAAGTGCAGTACTACTTTAGAAAGACCTAAGTGGGTGGGTAGATTAAAGTCCTTTAGTAACTCTCTTCACTCTCCTACTAAAATTATTCCAGGCTTGATGCAATATATAACTTGCTTTGTATTTTTGGTCCCAGTAAAAATGTAAATGTGACACAGAATTACCACTTTATAGGCCATTTTTTTTCAGTTTCACAGTGGATAAAGTGATGGACACCTTATCTCTAGAGGTGGTCTTTCCCAGAAGAAAACTGGGTACACCAGCAACACTATCAGGGTTCAAAAGTTTTTCCATCTCTTTTTGACAGGAAAATTACAATTCTGGCAAATTATGTTGAATGGTAATTTCAACTGACATACTTTTTTGCCCTCCTTAAAGTGAAATAGATGAGAAAAGAGTAGGATCTTTAGAAAATGGTCGTGAATTATAAGTTTAAGGAAAAAATAAAATCATTTCTGGCTGAAAGTTAAATTCTTATATCAGTTCCATACACACAGCTTCTCTGGGTAGACTTTGAGAGTAAATTATGTAATTCTTCTAGTTTTCACATTTTCATTTGAAAAGATGTGAGGCTTACATTTTCATGAGTCATTAATGATTTTAAGTAATTAATTTGATGAACTGAGTTTTCCAAATGTGATGGTGAGCATTCCTTTGGAAAGCAAAAGAATGGCAGAAGTGATCATCCAAAAATGAAAGTATCTAGAAGTGACTACTCATATGTTAAAGTTTATGTCTCTGGAATTATAAAATTAGAGAATTTTAGCAACAATTCTGCTTTGATGATCATCTGCACAATCTAGTTATTTGCATCAGTGTGATATTAATCAACTAATAATGAAGCATTCATTTTGATTCAGCAGAATCAACAGTGGTTTTAAATGTCATAAAATCCTCTTGTTCAGAGAGTGATGGAAAGAGAGGAGAAAAAAAATTTAGATTTTATAATCTATAAAACTGTTTCTTACGCTTTGACATAGCTACATTTTTTACTCTCTCTTTTACTTTGATTTGCAGAAGATATGATGGGAATATGTAAAGTGAGATGAATGGAGTTGAGCAGAGGAAAAAAAAAAATCTGTCCGTTTTCAGGTCTCATTTTTTTTTTTTCACTTTGTATCTGAAAAAGAAATTTTCCAAGCCAAACAGGATTTTGTCAAAAACCTGTGTTTGGATTCCAGTTCATTGACCCTCAGTCTGAATCACAAAGGCAGCAGGGTCTTGGAGTCAAAGCTTTCAGTCCCAAGTAGGCACCTGATCACCCTGCCTGCTTCAGTCCGTCATTACTTGATGCATCTTTTCCACACAGTGCATACTAAGAGATATACATGTAGCTATATGTGAACATCTGCATGTAAATATTAATACATATAATTAGATACATTTTTCCCCTGAAATCTTTATGGAAACTATAGCAGTGAATGAGTAGCAGAAGTATTTCTGCTACTGTTGGTAACAAAGAAATTCTAACACCTTAAAAAGTAGGAGGAAAAAAAAAAAAACAACTTTTTTTTTTTTTTTTTTAATTTAAAATTATAGTTTGCAATTTTGGAAGTTCATAACACCAGCAAGTTTTTTTCTCAGTGCATATGGATTCCTCACATCCACATCAACTCAAGTGCAGATAATGTCAGCTTCAGCTAAAAGACTGTCACATCCTAATAGATGGTGGGTTTTCATGTTTTCCTCACCTCTCAGTTGTTCCATGGTAATTTGGCCTGCCAGGGCACAAGGATTACAATACTTTAAAAAATTCTAATGGTACATGCTACCACAGTACATCTCCACAGCTGTACAGGCAACTTTCTGCTGTACACTGCCTGTTGATAGAAAATGAATGAAGTTCAAGGTCTTGGATGTTCTTTTCAAAGTATTCCAGCACTTGGCTTAGGATACTTAAGGAAAAAAATATCACCTAAATCTTTGAGCTGAGGTTGAAACTGGTTGACAGTTTCAGTCCCTTGGCACAAGGGAGCTGTCTGCAGTTACAGGAGAGCAAATGAGAGATAAATGGAATATTTTCAGGGGGCAGTCCAAGGCTGCAAAGTAATTCACTTCAGAAACTTGGAACTGTCATAAGTGTCACCACTTCTCACTCTAAGTGCTTTCTCTAACAATACCTAGCAACACGCTCCTGAAGAAAAGGAAAACGCAAAGCAAAATAAGTCACATCTTTTCAGGTACTTCTCTCTCAGACCGTGGTTGAGAGAAAAATCATCAGTTGAGAGTTGTTAGTCATGTAATTTAAAGCACTGTGGAAAACCTTCAGACACTAGAAAGATGGTCTAGAATGGAATGGAATGGAATGGAATGGAATGGAATAGAATAGAATAGAATAGAATAGAATAGAATAGAATAGAATAGAATAGAATAGAATAGAATAGAATAGAATACTTGAAAAAATTAATTGAATTATGGAAAGGTTACTATTTCGTCTGCAGGAAGATAAACATTCTATTTGCTGTATATAATAACCTTACACCTGAAGGCAAAACATGCACTGGCAGTACTCCAAGATGGATGATTTCATCAATATTATTCAGTATTTTTGTATTCTCCAGTCTGCCCATATACAGCTATATGTAACCGCATGCCTTATTCTCACGTTATAATTTCTTTAAGGTGAGCAATCTTTAAGATTGCATTTTTTGTGGTGCTTGTACAATGCCCAGTTTAAAAAGCTTTTGTTTTTGCAGTGGAATTACTCAGTCCTACTACAGTACAAGAACTGTGGCTGCTAAAAGCTGTCAAGCCATATTTTGTGTTCTTTGAGTGTAATATATAGAAGGCATAGAATTGAAGTAGGTCAGTATAGAGTTCAGTAGGACTTGGATGCGACCTGTTCAGATGTAAAACATTTATCTCTTCCTATCTGAAATAAATGTGGACTGCCTCCTTACACAGCTCCAGTACTCTCTCTGTCTGTTCACAAGTACAAGAATCATCACCTTATTTCCTGCAAGGAAATCTTCAATTTTTGTTTCAGAGAATTTTTTTCATGTTTTCTCTCTGTCTAACAGGATACCCTTCTCCTTTTTCTTTTTCAGTGTGCTTCTAGCTTGTTTTCTTTGCTTTAAACACAAAATTACTGATAGTAGTGAGAACTTTTTTTAATTCTATCTACATTTAATCGTAAAGAAATTAATCGTAAAGACATTTCAGCTTTCTGCTCTCACTGACAGCTCTGAAATGGCTAACAATGCAACACCGCCTAAGAGAAAAAGGGGGGGAGAGGGAAACTTTAAAGGCATTTAGCTCGCTATTTGACTTTTTATTTAGTTTAGCTGATGTTTGTTGCTGTGCCAGATAGGTGTCAGATTCAAGAAAACTAGACATATCTAAGTGAAAAGCATTTTTATGAGCAATTTTTTTGTTTGTCCTCAACAACACAGCACTGTTCTGTTCTAAAAACAACTTAAAAAGAAAAAAGAAAAAAAAAAAAAAAAAAAAAAGAAGAAGAAGAAGAAGAAAGAAAATTCCTTATCAAATCCCTAACATTGCACTCAATAAACTTGTTTCCTGGAGAAAAGCTGAGGGAATAAAGATAGTGTTGAGAATGGACGTGTTGCTCTCTGTGCTCACACTGCCCTTCTCCATCTGTAAGGTAAGCTCCATTGCTGAAGCACAGCAGTAGCATAGGAAGGATGAAAGAAACACTCTTTGCCAGCTCCTGTACCCAGTCCTCCCTACAACCAGTACAATGGTGAAGCACAAAGAATTCAAAACAGATTGTAGAGGAGCAAGGATGAAAAAGGTAAAGGAATACAGCTCTAATGGAAGACATGCGAGTACTGAGGCTAATCATGTAGTAGCAGAGAGAGAAGACAATTATAGAAGTATTTTGTGTAGGAGCAAAGCAATATGCTTGACATGCCTTCTTTAACTTTTGTTTTCCCGTGTTTGCATGAGGAATGTTTTGCTTTCTGTACTTTACTCAAAAGAAATAATACCAAAAAAGAACACAGTAGTGTCTTAAGAAACTTTACTAAGTATATGCATCATGGGAGGCCTAGTTGCATAGCAGCTGCTGTGTTTGCTAGCTTTTTCCAATTTTATTATCTCTCAAATAGTTGTATTTGTGTTTTGGCAAGACATGGATTGGGTACAAATGTAGCTGGTAGAAGAAAACATGTTGAAAATCATTTGCCAATGTGCATGATTCCTTTTTTTAGCAGGAATTGTACACTAAGTGTGCTCTGATATATAAAGATACTTGTCATAGTTTATCGTGTGTAGTGCTCAGCTGTCTGTAACTCACACATTACATACTTCCCTCTCCAATCCATACTCTGAAGAAATGGAAAACTGCCCTGAAAATTTCTTATGCCCAGAGACTATCATGAAGCCCACCTGAAAGCTACTGTGACACCACTGTGACACCACTGAAGATACTAACTGGAGTGATCCATGAGGGGAGAGACTGCTCGGAAAGCATATGTCCTTCTGTTTCCTCTCCAGGCCTCAAAATTCACTGGGCTGTTGTTAATACTATTTCACACTGAAAAAGAAAAAAAAAAAAAAAAAAAAAGGCAAGAAAAACCAACCAACCAAAAAAACCCCACCCCAAACATAACACATTCTTAAGCTATTTGTCATGGAGAGTAGTGTGCAGGGAAAAGGAAAAAAAAAAAAAAAAAAAAAAAAAGACATTGTGAAAGCTTATGCAAAAATTGGCTAACTCATCCTAATGAAATCAGATTTGTTTGCACACATTGCCATTTTTAACTCCCAGCAAAAAGAGAATTTCTCCATCAAGGGTACATTGACAACTTTGGACAAGTATTTTGTTCAGCTGAACCACACCATATTTCTGAAAAAGTTTTAAGACCACTGTACTGGCAACCATTAAAGCAACAGACACCCACTTAGATGCTAACGAGCTGGGATGTGAGTTTTGTCCCACAAAGCTAAGTATGACAAATGTACCCTCAGGAGAGGAAGCAGGAACTGTGAAAGACATGACAAATATCAGTCCTGTATTTTTTTCACTCTCCAAGCAAATAAAAAGGATCTGTTTAACGTTTCCTGGTTCTGTTTAACATGAGCAGTTTCAGCATTCTCTCCGCAGGGAGAATGGCCTTAGGTCTGTGGGTCTGTTTAAGGAGGGGGAATCCTGGTGAACAGTTTTATTATGAAATATTATGAGTGATAAAACCAAGAAAAGTAGGATTTTTGTCCATTGCAAATTCATCTAGAAATTGTCTTTCCTTTAACTGTGCAATGAGTAGTTAAAGGAAATAAGTAAGTAAGTAAGTAAGTAAGTAAGTAAGTAAATAAATAAATAAATAGAATCCTAAAATAGTTATAAGGGACCTTTAAAGATCGTCAGGTCCAACTCCCCTACCATGGGCAGGGACATCTTCCTCTAGATGATGTTGCTCAAAGCTTGATTGAACCTGACCTTGAACACTTCCAAAGGTGGGACATCCACAAGTTCTCTGGGCAACATGTTTCTGTGTCTCACAACCCTTACTGTAACAAATTTCTTTCTTATGTCCAATCTAAATCTACTCTCTTTCAATTTGAAACCATTACCACTTGTCCTGTCACTACAAACCTTCTTAAAAGTCTCTCTTCATCTTTCTTACAAGCCCCTTATATATCTATTGGAAGGCCACAGAAGGTCTCCCCAGAGAGATCTTATTCAGGCTGAACAAACCCAACTCTCTCAGCCACTCTTCACAGGAAAGATGTTCAGCGCTCTGACCATTTTTATGGTCCTCCTCCGGACCTGCTCTAAGAGGTCCATGTCTTTCTTGTACTGGGGACCCCAGAATTGGACAAGTAATTGATTCTAAATTATATCTTGAAATATCAGTGCTATAGGAAGTGATCAAGAATAATTCTGTAACCTATGGGTAAATGGTAACTTTTAAAAAGTTCACATTGTGTGCTAGAAACTTATACCCCAGAGAATGTTTATCATCCTGTAGTGTAAATGTTTGGTGCATATCATTTTTACACAGTAAACATGAACTTTGCTCACTAGAAGATCCCATCCTGAGCACAAGAAAACTTTGGATTTACTTGTGGTTTGACCCCAAAAAGAATAATTTGTACACACAACTTGGTTACCTCCAGAGCATTTCCCAGAGGGCAGCAAAGTAGGTTTCACAGTACTCCCGCTGCACCCAGCTACTAATGGTCATCTGGCCCTGTAGTTTGCTTACTTTCAATAGTGTTGCAACAAATATTGATTATAAGCCAAATAAGTAAATGGCTTGAAAAACTTTTGGGAGAGAGGGCAGGAAGGATTATTTTTAATACAAATTGCTTTATAAAACCAGTTTGGAGAACACTCACATTTGAGATCTTCACTCACATTTGTATCGGTAGAGAGTGATAAACTCCTGCAAACAGCCACAAAAAAGAGTGAAAATTTCAAACTCACCTTCAGTGCATAAGACCATCATTTATAAAACTAGCCCTGACTAAAGGATTATTTTCTTTTGTATGTTGATTTTCTGTTGCCTTTTGTGTTTTCACAAAAGGAACAGGTGAGTATAGAGATCATGGTGTGGTTCGAGTTTGCTGCAAGGAGGAAAACCTGGCCATTGAAGGCTTTCACACAAAGTGGTAAAATGTACCAGAAAATGTGCACAATGGATGAGAGTGTGTGTTGAAGAGAAAATGAAGAAAAGGCTGGAAGCCTCTACGTGATCTTCAGGGCTGGTTTCAAAATGTGAAAATTGCATATAAAAGAACAACAGAAGTATAAAAGAACAGCATGGATAAAGAGGAAAGGTGACAGAAAAGAAGAAAGAATGAATATATACAAGAATATCTGCAATGCAAGCATTGAAATTACTGAGCAGCAATTAAATTATTGTACTTAATCCAGCTAGGAAAATGAATTAAATCAGTGAGGTACAAGTAAAATATTTGTTCACCAAAGCAAGAAATGTGAGCAACACAGTGACAGAATACGAATTGCTGATACAGTGTGTGAAAACAGCTGTGATGAGATCACAGGAGCATGGTACACTAGGAGGTATGACTGTAAAGCAAGTTGTGATCGATTTGTAACATTCCTCAAAAATACAAATCGGGGAGGTAGTCACAACAGCCAACTTTGTTTCTTGATGTTGTGATATTTTGAGAAGAGGGGAAGGAGTCACTAAATTAAAAGAGAATCTGGACAACATTTTTAGGGAGGTTTGGGGTTTCTACTGGCAATGAATCCAATATTGGTGGGTGTCTGTTGTAGAACTCATTAGATCAGGTTTTCGTACGGGCAGAATTTTTGGGAATATCTTAAAAAACATTTCCCTAGTATTGTTATTGATACCAGTATTGTTTAGCAATTTATGAGATATGGTGGTACAAACTTATTGTCAACAAACAGAAGGGTTAGGGTTTTGTCTTACTGGCAAAATGGATTAGTTTAGTAACAGAAACAATAAATGCAAAATGAACTCTGGTCATATAAACTGTAAAGTCAGGCAATTCAAGAATAATAAAAATAATACCCACTACAAGTTATTACAATTAGAGAGAACAAATACTGAGAAACTTGGAGCAGCCAAATTTAACACACACATAAAACAGGACTATGTCATCAGCTGAATTATGTAGCAAACTTCTTCTGCCATTGTGTTAAGCAAAGTACTGTGTATCATTCAGATCTTTCTTTCAAAAAATTGGATTGAAAGAGAATCTTGTGGAGATAAAAGTTACTAGAGTAAGTACAATGAGAGGCAAGTAATTGCTTATCTGTATTGCATATAAAAATAATTAGTTCTGTCAAAAGAGGCTAACAATATTATCCATGAATATACTGTGAAGGAAAACATTAGAAGGGGAGAAAGAAGCCTTTATTTTAGAAGGTATTGTTAAGGACACAAATCAGTAGAGCTTGGATACAAACCCTACAATGGTGGTTATCCCCAATCAAATTTTAGCAGTGAATACCAAGAAGATAGATGCTGCTTTTCATGTTGATTTTTGAGAGCTAATGGTATTGTGATATTTGAAATAGAAAAGTTTTCTTGCTATTTTCTAGTGTGTGCTGGTTCCAGAACCATTTCACTGAAGGAAAGGTAGACTTGCAGACTATGCACAGAAATATCCACAAAAATCCTCTCTGTACTTGGAGCATGACTGGGCTTTTGCTTTTTAGAAAAAAATCAGGATACCTCTATTTCTCAGTTATGCTTGCCTGAGTGTGTTACCATGGTGATTAGGAGAGTGTGGGAATTAACTTTGGTTTATGATTATTGTGGAACATTCACATATGAGCTGATGAGCTGTATTTCAGAACCAGACCTTGAAAAGTCAATAAGCAATTGCAGATGAGCAGTTTTTCCACTGTAAAAAATAAACAGCAACCTAGATTAAAGAAAGCTGGATCTGTAATTGATTGATTGAATCATTAGTGATTTCACTCAAGTAACACCTTTTTAAATCAGCCAGAAATCCAACTTAGTATTCTATTAATTTCCCACCAAAAAGCAATGGGATATGTAAACAGTAGAAAATGAAACAGCAAAACCAGTTAAACAAACTAGCTACCACATTGTTCTACCAATGACCTCTATCTTGCAACACTCTTGTCTGTTAGTAAAAATATTGCCCTTACTGTTTCACAGTTCCAATTGTTATTTCACTCTTTAAAGTGTCGGTAGGTAACAATGCCAACAACAACAATAGCATTCTCTGATTATATTTAGGCGTTTAGTTTTGGCTGGGATAGGGTTAATTTTCTTCATAGTAGCTGGTATGGGGCTATGTTTTGGATTTGTGATCAAAACAGTGTTGATAACAAAGGGATGTTATAGTTATTGCTGAGCGGAGCTTACACAGAGTCAAGGCGTTTTCTGCTTCTCACACCACCCCACCAGTGGGCAGGCTGGGGGTGCACAAGGAGCTGGGAGGAGACACAGCTGGGACAGCTGACCTCAACTGGCCAAAAGGGTATTCCAGACCATACGACAACATGCTCAGGTTGTAAAGCTGGGGGAAGAAGGAGGAAGGGGAAGAAGTTCAGAATGATGGTGTTTTTCTTCCCAAGTAACTGTTACTTGTGATGGAACCCGCCTTTCCTGGAAGTGGCTGAACACCTGCCTGCCAATGGGAAGTAGTGAATGAATTCCTCATTTTGTTTTGCTTGTGTGCATGGCTTTTGCTTTACTAATTAAAACAACTTTATCTCCATCCACAAATTTTCTCAATTTTACCCTTCTGATTCTCTCCCCCATCCCACCGGTAGGGAGTAAGCGAGTAGCTGTGTGAGGCTTAGTTGCCAGCAGCAGTTAAACCATGGCACTAGAGAGGAAAGATTCCTCCTTACTTTAAGTAACAGGGGCCACTTTTTTGAAAGGAAAATAGCAGGAATTTAATATTTGTTATCCAGATGGCTGTACAGTTTTTATTATAATTAGACATTTATCTGTTCTTTATACATTTGTTCCTCCACTGACAGCTGAAAGAATCTTTAACAGTATCCTTGTAAATGTAGAAGACTATTATCCTGTTTTTTGCTAGGATAGGGTTAATTTTCTTCTTAGTAGCTAGAAGGCACTGTGTTTTGGTTTCAGTAAGGATTGTTATGAGAACAATGTTGATAACTACAGGGGCAGTTTCCAAGAACTGAGGACTGGAAGGGGGGAGTGGAGAAGAAAAGTGTAGTAGTTAGTAAAATCCAGAACTGACAGTTGGATATGCCAATAAGATATTCCATATCGTATTACGCCATGTTTAGTATATTAACCAGGGTTGACCAGAAAGGGGGGATTCTCTTGGGAATCACTCAGGATTGTTTTTCCGGGATTGCAATTTCAGTTTTGGGGTTCCTTTTCACTCCTCCGGGATCGTTATCAGCGGGTGGTGAGCAATTGTACTGTGCATCACTCATTGATATATAGTTGTTATCATTACTACTCTTATTATTCTTATTATTTTAATTTCATTTTACTCTTCCTTATGCAGCCAATCATACTGTTAGCCTCAGAGGGCAAGTTCTTCCTTCCTAGGAAGGTTCTTGTTGGCCCATTCCTCCATTCCTCCAGTCTGCGAGGTCTCACTGAGTGACAGCACCCTACTTTACAGAGTGTCAACTGGTTCCCCTAGTTTGGTGTCATCTGCTGATTATGAGAGTTCACCTTATCTCTTACTCCAGGATGTGGTGTGTGTTTAAAAACTGTACTCTAAGGCTGAGCACCTAACTAGTTTTTTATCCATCTAGTTGCCTAGACATGGGCACCATAATATGTTAACTTGAACAGCAGAATATTTTGAGAGGCAATGTCAAAAACCTCTCTAAAAATCAAAGTCAATGACAGTGAATGACATCTACCACACCTCCCTCAGCTGCAAATCCAGACAGATTATCACAGGAAGCAACCTTCTTGGTCATGCATGATTTACCTTTGATAAATTCATGCTAATTGTTACAAATTGCTTTTTTTTTTTTTTTTTAATATGCCCAGAAACGTATTTCGGAAGGTTTCACTCCATGATTTTCCCTGGGACCAAAGTGATTAGCCTTTCATCATTTTCTGGACTGTCACCTTTTGAAGATGGGTGTGACAGGTGCATTTCTCCAGTCATCAAGGATCTTCCCTAATCTCCACAACTTATTGAAGATGACAGGGAGTTGCTTTCAAGGACATTGGCTAGGTCTCTCAGCATCCTTGGATGCAGCTTCTTTATAGGGGTTGAGTTCTCTCTAGAAATCCCTCACTCTACTCTCATCCATTGCTAGTACTTCTCTTTGAATCCTGTCTCTAATCACAGAAATCTGAGCAGAGAGAGCACTGTTGACCTCATGTCTCTTATATGCATGTCTTAATGGTCTGGTTGAAAACTTACCCATTCAATTGCTTTGTAGTAATTCACTGTACCAATAACCAATGCAAAAACTAGAGAACAGGGAGATTTGAAAAAAACAAAACAAAAAAAAACCCAAAAAAACCCCACAACATAGATTAGTTAAAAATTTTATAAATTTTTATTTGCATTCTGTTTTTTTTCCTTAATTTTTCCTCCTTATGCCCCAAATTTCCCCCACCTTTTTCTGTTTTGACATTAAAAGAAACATATTAGAGCTTAAAAACATGCTGAAATAGATTAAAATAAAAAGTATTATTCCTCCTTCAGCGTACCCCAGCCAGAAAAATTAGTTTAAATTAATTGTAATCTCATTCTTATTTGATTGTTCTTTTCCAGCAATCAGAATACTTGAACTCTGATGCATATGCAGTGCTCTGTTTTGAAGTACACTTGAGGAGGAAAAGAATTCAGACCTTAGTTCTTCAAGGCTTAACACATCTCACAAAAGCCAAAAGGTTCCACTTTCACAAATCTCAGCTATGACTGAGAATCTTGCTAATTATTCAAATATAAGATGAAATTCGATTTTTTTGAGATGCACAGAATCAAGCTTTCAAGCAATCTGTGCAGTTGTAGAAAGCAATTTATGTGTTAGAAAAAAATTCTGATGATGAGGTCAGTCTTAGTTGTGCTTGACCACAAGCAGAGTTCAGAAGACAGTGGCAAGAATATTTCTTGATCTGTAAAACAGTCCTTTAAGTGAAGGCGTAAGGAAGCACAAACACAAGCTATTATATTTGTCAGAGTGAAATGTACAAAACAAAGACTTCCTTCAAATGTTAAGGTAGAAGGTAAGTTTCCACAGAGTGTGTTATAGAGGGTAGTCCCCGTTGTCAGAAGGTTAAGATATGTGATTCACACCAGTGAAAATCAAGGCTTTACTGCTGGATGAAGGAAATAATTCTCCAGACACGGAATCTTAGGAGCACAGAAGGAACTCGTACATTTCTGCGTGTCATGGTTTAACCCCAGCTGGCAGCTAAGCCCCACACAGCCA
Organism: Antrostomus carolinensis; assembly: GCF_000700745.2. NCBI lineage: Eukaryota > Metazoa > Chordata > Aves > Caprimulgiformes > Caprimulgidae > Antrostomus > Antrostomus carolinensis. The sequence continues at coordinate 4,821 of NW_010310015.1, read as the reverse complement.
CTCACTCACTCTCCTCCAGTGGGATGGAGGAGAGAATCAGAAGGGTAAAAGTGAGAAAACTCATGAGTTGAGATGAAGTCAGTTTAATAAATAAAGCAAAAGCTGCATGCACAAGCAAAGCAAAACAAGGAATTCATTCACTATTTCCCATCAGCAGGGAGGTGCTCAGCCATCTCCAGGAAAGCAGGGCTCCAGCACGAATAACAGTTACTTGGGAAGATAACAGTTTTACCATCACTCTGAACTCCTCCCCTTTCCTTCTGCTTCCCTCAGCTTTATACGCTGGTCATGACATCACATGGTCTGGAATATCCCTTTGGTCAGTTGGAGTCAGCTGTCCCAGCTGTGTCCCCTCTCAACTTCTTGTGCATCCCCAGTCTGCTTGCAGAATATGTAGGCACTGTTCATCAGTAACTAAAACATCCCTGTATTATCAATACTATTTTGCTCACAAATCTAAAACATATCCTCATACTAGCTACTACGAAGAAAATTTACTCTTTCACAGCCACATCCAGCACACTGTATCAGGGACTAGTACATTCCTATATGCCACCCTTATGGTCTGTGTATGATCTGACTACCTTGTTGACCCATCTTTCTGCAAAACTGAGCCAGCTGGCCCAGTGTGCTCTGCAGCATAGCTATCAGAGACAGTGCAGACAGAACCACACAGTCAGTGGAAATGGAGATACTACACTAGAGAAATTAAATTAAGCTGATGAATTTCCCATGGAAGACCTTCCCTTCCTCTTTAGTTTACAATAGCAACTTAGATAAGTGGGTAGACATGTAAAGGTCTCATGTTATAGGGATGATGAAGACTCTGAAGGAATATAGCAGGTAAAGGCAGAGTAAAAAACAGTGACTAGAAATTATTTTCAGCAGAAATGTGAATTTTTTAATGTATGGGGGTAATGTTTGGGACAAACAAGGTTTTTTAAAAAAAATCTTGATAAGGATACACTTCTTACAGACTGTCACTACTTAATTATTCCATGCTTCCTCCTCCAAAAATAACTTCTAGCAGAGAAAAATGAGAATTGGTAGGAATATGGATGAATGTGTAAGAAGAACTGTTAAGGAGAAGAGTAGAATATGACTTTGAGGAGGAAAAGCAGAAAAGATAAATTATAGTAATGTAATACTCCCCATATAAAACTCACAATGCAATAAGATTGAATTATGAGGAAAGCATGATTATGATGTTAAAGAATAAACACCATTAAGTAAACTACTAAGAGAGAATGATATGTGACTACTGAAATTGATTCTGTATACGATAAGTGGTGGTAATAAAAAAAATCATTTAATATTCCTAGTCGAATACATTCCACATAATGTTATTTATTATACCAAAATATTGCATGCTCTTCTATCATTTTTTCTGTTCAGTCTGTAAGGCACAAGAGGCCATAATTACTGAAAAAATTAGAGATTTTCAGTTCTTGAAAACTGCATTCTTTAATAATTAATTTAATGGCATAGCATAGAAAAAGTCAATTATGATTTTTTAATACAGAAGTCAGTAAAATTTAGAGGAAAAGATCAACAAAAGCAATTATTAAAGGATGACATTCACGGAAAACACTGACATACAAACTAACAGAAGGAGTCTGGCTTCCCTCACAGCCCGTCTCCCTTGTGTTTTCCAAGGGAGGTTTTTCAACACTTCTGCAATTTGTACTATCAGAAGAGGAAAAGACGTCATCATATCAGTCAAATTCTTTGTGATCCTTCATTCCAAGTCACCCTCCTACTCTTTATCTGTTTTTCTGGGGGATTTGTCAGGTACTTACTGAAAACTGTTATTTAGGTGCACAGTTAGTGCAGCTCCTTTGATTTTCTTTTTTAACTCCCTGTAGTTTCATGACCATATGTTCTTTGACATTCTTTTTAATTAGTGACAGATGGATGAAAGAATTTTAGATCCTAGACTGAATTTCTTGCTGTTGTGATTTTTTTTTTTTTTTTTAAATAAGACTTTCCATACACTATTCATTTCTTAAAATACTTTGACTTCTTGTTGGTGTTGACTCCTCTCTCTGCTCTGTCGGTCTCTCTGTGTTGATTTTCAGCAAGTAATAAAGGGTGGGGAAAAAAAAAAAAGACTATTCCTCATTTGAAGTGTGGAATTTTTTATCCTATCTTCAGTGACAGCTGAAAGTCCTGTAGGTCTAGTCTGTTTCTAATTCTGTTTAGTGTTGTCAGGATTTCTTAAAGAAGAGTCTGACATTCAGCTAAATGAGTTACGAAACAGTTATAGACAGTTTGATACTCAATTCTAAAAGTATGTCCAGGAGACAAAACACAGCAAAACACCACCAACAGAAAGGCAAATCAAAGATTAAGTCAGTCTCTCTGGTATAATAGGACAACCATCATTTCATATTTCCTTTACTTCAGGCCTACACTATTGCTCCTTTTATGTTTGTCATTTATACCTTGTGTTTTCTTGGTTTGTGCTTTTTTGTGTGTGTGCAGTTCCCATTCCACTCCAGCCCTCCTCCTCCACTGCTACAAGTAATAGAGCCTTTTGGGTACTTAAGGTCTTTATAAATTTCTTGCAATAGTCTCTTTTTTTTTTTAAATAGTACCTTGCTTCCGGTGAATCTGGTACTGCAATAGCAATGATTTTACAGGCATTTTCAACACATCAGTTCTACCTCCTGCTAAATAAAGAAAACAAAAAATTAAAATTAGCACTTAGCCCTTTGTTTCATCTACCAGTTCTCTAAAATTTATTTCTTATGGTAAAAAAACCCCAAACAAACAAACAAAAAAACAAACCAAAACAAAGATGACCTAGTTTTATACTTAAGGATATGATTACTAATGACAAATAAACAAGCTGGAAATTTTAATCTTTGGCAAGAGAGTTAAGTGCTAATTGTGAAAGGTTTTATCATGTAGATATAACTTTGAGTCATAACTTTGAGATATATCTCTCCAATAATATCCTCCACAACTACTCAAACCTACGCAGACCTCCAAAATTAAGCTTTTCAGAAGCAGACAGTTTATGACAGGATGGTGGCTAGTGTAAATCTCAACATATTTTCCTAGTCCTCAAATGGGTTGGGATGTAACTAGCCAGCAACACATCCAGGATTGCTAGATATGCTATAGTAGACACATTGTTTCATATATTACTTGGATAAAATTAGCCATTAGCATCTCTTTTCCTTGCACAGAGAACAGATAATGCTTTCTTTCACTGTCTGGATAGAAAAAACAGCAACGGAAGATAAATTTTTGCCATCATATTCCTTGAAGGATTTATCTACTAGTGTGTGAATCTATTTGTTTCTATCTTCTATTAATCTATCTGCTGATTTATATACCTACTTTCTTTCTTTATGATGAGGAGGTGGATTGAATGTATGCTTTAAATACTGCTTCAATTTCCTCTGTTTGAGCCCCTACAAGCAGACAAGAAATAACATGTAAAGAAACATATTTATCCAGCAGGACACACAGTAGCTGGCATTTCTTATCAAGTCATCATGATTGCTTAACTTACTATACTTCTTCCCTCAGTAAAAAAAAACTGAGAGATTGAAGAGGATAATGTATTTTGCATTTAAAAAAAAAAAAAAAGAAAAAAAAAGCTTTTCAGATGCATTCCTTGAGTATTTACAGAGGAGAGAAAAAAGGTTTTGTTACTGAGCTGTTTGGAAGAGCAGATTAGAGGCCTACAGCACAGAAGCAAACTGCTGTACCTGTAACTGTTAGACAATTATGAACAGCTGGTGATGATTAGCACAGCAACAGCCAATCTACCCAACATATTTCACTCTGATAAGGAAAAGAGCAAGAAGCAAAAGAGCATCACAGATTACAGCCTTCACATTTCACAATGAACCTTAGGGGGACAGCCTTTTAACCAAGGGATCTCAAGAATAGAAATAGTGTGCTGTGTACTTAGGTTTGCTCTCTTGCTCTTAATTAGGGCAAGCTAATAGAAAAGGTAAAAAGAAAGCTGACATCTCTATGAATTTTTGCAAGTAAAGTGCAAAAATATTATATACTGTTGAGATCAAAGTTAGAAGATACCTTTCACATGGTGTACTTTCACCACCCTAAGAAAAACTGGAGACTGTATTGTGTGTGTGTATTTTTCTGTGTCTGACTTCATATTAGTGTATCAAGGCACTCCTTTAAATTTACTGTAAAGCAACACAAAGACTAATGTCTCATGTCATATAATTTTTGGATCGAGGATCACCCAATTATGGATGATTCTGGAGCTGGAAAGTTAAGCTTCAAGTCTGAGTTAAGCTTCAAGTCTGAGTTTCAGGGTCATCATCTGCAAGCTGTTCAGTTCAAGCTAAGATGGATACCTCAGTTAGACCAGATGAATCACTCTCAGGCAATGAACTAGTAATAAAGTCTTGAGTACAGTGATCTCCTGGTCTTTATCATAACCAAAAGCTTTTCCATTCTTTTTGTCCCCCTTGTCCTGCTGAGTAGGAGTGAGAGAGCAGCTGGGTGAGTGCCTGGCAGTCCATTGAGTTCAACCCATGGCAGGGAGCTATCGCTGTTCCTGAGATTGCAGCAAAGCCTCTCTATTTATTAGTTTGTATAATTATGTCCATTTAGGATAGAGTTAGGAAAATAAACAATCCCAGATCTTGCACAATTTAACCCATAAGTTCTGGAGCTCCTTATGAATTAAAACCTAAAATGTTTAGATTATTTCTGCTTCTCCAGCTAGGTGGTTTGATGGCTTAGAACTTTGTACACAAATTTATAGCTGTAATATCTACAGTAGAGCCATGGTCTTCAGGATCACAGGATCACAGAATCACAGAATGTTGG
>NW_010310014.1:8939-11823 GCF_000700745.2 Antrostomus carolinensis | reverse complement strand
AACAGACGGGTAGAGGAGGTGCTCAGGGACAGGGTTTAAGGGTGGAATTGGTACTGTTAGGTTTATGGTTGAACTGGGTGATCTTAAAGGTCTTTTCCAACCACTACCATTCCATGATTCTAACATTGGTTGTTCATCCTGTTGATGGAAATCACGGTTGCGCTGTCAGAGGCAATTAGCGTGGAACTTAATCAGTAGAACTGAAGGTTCTTAGCAGAGTGTTGTGATTGAAATAGCTCTGAACTAGTGCTGGGGAGTTAAAAGTGGAGAGAGAGAGAGAGAGAGAGAGAATGACTACAACTCTCCATGCCCACACGTTTTCTCAAGCCAGCCACCCTTTTAACCCAGCCAGAAGCATCACTCGCATCCTTTCCCTTCTCATTCAGCATCCTCGATTTCCAAAATCGGTCTTGGGTTCTGTTGGAATGATTGATGTGGTGAAGTAGATCAGAGGCAACGTCCATGAATATGAGGAGTTAGCCCTGCTGTTTTCTTTCTAAGGGAATTGCAGGAATCTTCATGTGAGAACTGGTATTTTTACACAAGCCAGAAGGGGGCAGGGGAAGCCAACAAATAAGTAAAATCCCACATCAACCATTATTATAATCAACCAAAAAATCCCCTCTTTCAATGTACACAGTGCCGTTTCTAAACTTACGTTTCAGTAGTATGGGAAAGAAAAGTTTCCTTAATGGCTTAATCATCTTCCCAATGAGACAGAAATCACTTCCACAGAAAGGATTTCTTTCCCGTGCAGCCACTGTCAAACGCCATCATCCCAACATGGGCCGCTGGGGTTGCAGTTGCCACCTGACAGGATAATTTTTCAGCGTTGAAAGGTGGGGGGGTTTCTAATAGCAGTCCATCTAGGCTGGTTTCAAACAAAAGTCTTGGGCATTCAGAGCCTTCACCCTCTGAATCATGGAATCATAGAATGGTCTGGGTTGGAAGGGACCTTAAAGATCCAACCCCCTGCCATCAGCAGGGACACCTTCCACTAGACCAGGTTGCTCAAAGCCTCATCCAGCCTGGCCTTCAACACTTCCAGGGAGGAGCAGCCACAGCTTCTCTGGGCAGCCTGGGCCAGTGTCTCACCACCCTCACAGCAAAGAATTTCTTCCTCAGATCTCATCTCAGTCCCCCCTATTCCAGTTTAAAGCCATCACCCCTTGTCCTGTCACTCCCTGCCCTTTACCAAAGTTACTGGAAGGCTGCTAGAAGGTCTCCCCAGAGCCTTCTCTTCTCCAGGCTGAACAGCCCCAACTCTCTCAGCCTGTCCTCATAGCAGAAGTGCTCCAGCCCTCGTATCATCCTTGTGGCTCCTCTGGACTGGCTCCAGTAGGTCCATGTCCTTCTGATGTTGGTGGTCCCAGAACTGGAGGCAGCACTGCAGGTGGGGTCTCACCAGAGCAGAGTAGAGGGGGACAGTCCTCTCCCTTGACCTGCTGACCACATTTCTCTTGATGATGAAGCAAATTTGTGATTTTTATTGAACTTCTAATTGGGTGAAGGGAGGAGAAAAAACCCTGAAGATAAAACTACCCCACGTAGCATTTACTGTGATAACCTACAGAGGGCGTTTCAGAAGACATGGAGACAGCTGGGTCAGGACAGACTTCATGTCAAGGCCCTCATTAACCACTTTTTGCCAGATTTGCTGGTCAGTAGTGGTGACCATCAGAAGCAACCTGTTCCTGTGCTCCCAGAAGGGCAGGATGTTTCATCTCAGCGGGATGTTCCCCTCCTCACCACATCTGAATCATCAGAGTCCATGGGACTGTTGTGCGAGACCAGCGTTGTGGTTGGGTCCGTGAACCAACATCCTGACAGCCCTTCCCCTGCCTGCTCCTGCCCCACTCTAGATCTTCACACCAATGTTCCTGAAAGACCCTCATCACTGAACTGGGAGCTTGTGCTTTGGCCCCTCCATACTTATCCCAAGCTGATCTCTTTACTACCCTGCCTTTACCTTCTTCTGATCTACCACTGATACCAGCCTGAAACCCTGACTTGGCTGTTCATCCAAGCTAATCCCAGGATGTCAGAGGGTGTCTTTTACTGGGCTTTGTGCCTAGGTAACAGCCACCCTGAACCACTTTCAGATCCCTCCTTGAGACAAATTTTTACCCTGAGGTCACGAAGTCTAGCCAGCCATGAACGCCAGATGGAGGAGATAGCTCTGTGTGTGTGCCTGTGCGTGCACAATTTCTGGGGCCTCTTTCTGCCTCATCCCTTGGGTCACTCTTTACCTGTTGGCATTCAAAGAGCAGTGACCAGACAGGAGCCTCCAGACAAGGTGCTTCAGAGCTCCATGCAGCAGTGGACTTCTGCAGCCCAGCGACAAGTGGAGGAGCTTTCCAGTGGTGGGAGCAGAGGCTCTGTGTGGGTGGGAATGGCCTTTCTTTGTCCTGCTAGAGGTTGATGGCTACTTTTGTAAAATTGGTCTGCATCCAGTTATTGGAGTGCAGCCAGCAAAACTTGGAGCCAAATCTCTGTCTTCCAGACCTTACAGCTTTGACTCATAGAATTTGAGAAATGCCAAGAAAAGTATTTTATTGTGACACAGCTCTTATGGACTGCTCAACAAGTAAGTGCTGGGCAGCAAGCAGGCAACAGCCCTTTGGCAGTAGATGCAAGTGGCTTTAATCTCAAAGACTCATCTCTAGCAATGGATTCTTCAGCAGAAGTCCCAAAGTGTCCCATGAACTATTTTTTAGCCCTCCTTTTCAGTCTGTCTTTTCACACCTGCCTTCCCTGGAATAAGCTGGGGAAGGGTCTGGAGCACAAGTGTGATGAGTTCATGGCTGAGGGAACTGGAGTTGTTGAGCCTGGAGAAAAGGGGGCTGAGGGGAGACCTTCTGGCTCTCTCCAACTCCCTGAAAGG
>NW_010310014.1:1686-8861 GCF_000700745.2 Antrostomus carolinensis | reverse complement strand
TGGTCTCTTCTCCCAGGTAACAAGCAATAGAATGAGAGGAAATGGCCTCAAGTTGCACCAGGGGAGGTTTAGACTAGAAGGATAGAAGGAAGAACTTCTTCACTGAAAGAGTAGGCAAGCATTGGAACAGGCTGCCCAGGGCAGGGTTATGTCCCTATCCCTGGAGAAATTTAGAAGACGGGTAGATGTAGCACTTAGGGACAGGGTTTAGTGGGCATGATGGTTTGGGGTTGATGGTTGGACTTGATCTTAGAGGTCTTTTCCACCCTTAATGATTCTGTGATAAGCTTGGTGCATGGATCCAGGCTGCATAAGTAGGTGAGGGACGTTGTTATGCCGTTGCTCTACCTCTTAGCTTAATGAGGCATTGCTGTCTGTGTGCTACCTGTCTATAGAGTTTGGTTTTTTTCCCTTGCACCACATGCACGTCTGCGGGCAACCTCCTCCTCATGCACCACAGATAAGAGGCTTCTTTAACTTTGTAATTTGCTTACTGTGCTTAAAAAGCAACCTGAAAATAAATTTAATTGGACTCTTGGGAGGAAAGGAGTAGGGAGAGGAAAGTCCAGGAAGCAAAGAAGAGTAAGAGATTGATTTGTATCATCTTCATGGTTTTCTTTAACTGTTCCAGGTGTGTGTTTGATATATCTGCATTAGCTTGAGGTGGAACAGTCTGCTGATGAGACCTGAGCCACAGAGCAGACCCAGTGCCTGGAATCAGAAGATCGTGTGGTTCTATCATGTTTGTAGTTTCACTATTGTGCTGGAACACAGTTTAGAGCAAAAGCATCATGAGGTGTTTTCTGTCATTCCCGTGTCTAGTGGAAGGTGTCCCTGCTCATGGCAGGGGGATTGGAACTGGATGGTCTTTATGGACCCTTCCAACCTAAACCAGTCTGTGATTCTATGATTTTTCTTAACAATAAGGAAAATGACTCTCTGGCTTTGCAGAGCTGCGAGTCTCATGTTTGAACTGCTGGGGCTGAGGAGTTCAGCCTGAAAAATTTTTGCTTGGCCTTTGAAGTCCTGCTCTGCAACAGGTGCGCCAAGCAACTGCAATGACTTAACACATCTTTTTTTCAGAGACTTGTCTGAGGGATTCTAGGTGGAAGTTTGACCATGCTAAAGTTTGCAAATGCATCTTGTTGTAGTGGCTAGTGAATTTGCACTCTCACATACAGCAACAGATGCAGGAGAAGAGATGGGGTTCTTCCTGAGACTTTCTGGTTCTGCATACTTATTTGGAAATCAAGTTAATGCATTTTAATTGCCTATTTTTCTCCTTGGTTTTCTCTTTACAGCTACAGACTAGCAAAAAAATAATAAGGTAGAGTCTAGCCAGGCAGGCTGCTAATGAAGAAGCTTGACTCAAGAAGATTTTAATTTTCAGCATTTGTTCTTCAAGATAGCTAATTTACCATGCAGGGATGTCACAAAACAAGAATCCTGCCATTAGCTAATAGAACAAAGGCATTAGGCTCCTACGTCATTTTGCTACATGAAGAACCAAACACATATTTGACCATACTATAGGAGTCTGGAAATCCAATTCAGGATGGTGGTCTCCAAAGCCAAATCATCCCTATAAAGCAAACACTCGTGGTGCATGAAATACGGTGTGAAAAGAATGAGGGAGATACAGTTCAAGCTGTAAAGAAGGAAAGGTATGTGCTAAAAGCCTAATCTCTTGACAGCCTTTCATGAACCCCCTGTTAAAGAGAAGCTTCTGGCTCTGCCAAGCTGATCAAAGGGCTTCTCAGAGACCCCTCATCCATGGAACATTTCTGTGAGAAATGAAATTTAGCCAAGCTCTGTGGCATCCCTGGGCAGCTGGAGCAGGCAGGCTTGCACAAAATTGAACTGGGAGTTCGGATCAAAGTCAGTCCACCACCCAGGTGCCACCAGTGCCGTCCAGTCATGGCCTAGGTACCGCTGAAAGTTACTATCTCTGACACTTGCCGTTGCTGTTGAAGTAGTGCACTGCAGGCAGCTGGAGACATAGGTGTTCAGCATCTCCGTCATAACCCTTCATTTCCTATAGCACACAGTTTCCAATTGTTTCATCTTTTAGGCTGAAAAGCTACAAATTTCATCTCTCTCCAAGACCACTGTCATTGGAAAGACCGAGCAGCTCAATATTCGATGAAAATAAGAGGGGAGGAGAGTATATTGCTTTACACCATTGGGTATAGTTCATCATCATCAACTTTACATGAAATGTAAAGGATGTTCTTCAATAGCACAGAGCCACGAGTGAGTGAATAAAACCTTGGCACCTCATTTCATCACCTTGAAAATATTTCCTTTCTCGCTCAATACCTCTCATCCCCAGGGTTGCCCTATCATGCTGGAAGTACTGGGGAAAGGGGGAGCAAGGACTGGTGTTTGCAAGCATCTGGCAACAATGGGCCACAGTCAGAATTGATAGTAGAACAGTCCAAATCCTATTCATAAAGTTTGTGAAGGCAAGGCCAGGAAAGTTTAAAGCCATAATTCTGTGTTTGCTGGAGTTTAAGAAGGTTACTGACTCTGCATCAGAAAATGAGGTCAGTAAAAAGTCAACAAGTATTGGGATATCGATATCAGAAGGATAAACTTGGGTCAGAGAAGAGAGAAGTGCAATAAATAGAACCATGCACAAGAAGAGAGCTAACAGACCTAATGGCCTGGAGCTTGTTGCCGGGACTTGTTCCCTTTCAGAGTTTTGTACAAATGAGCCCGGGGTTGGTGCGATATGCCAGGTGTCCAGATGCGAGTGACATCCTGGTCGGAGGGGAAGCTGCTGATAAATTTCAGGAATGTACTGGTCTACAGGAGGATTTGGAGACGCGGGGGAACAGGCTAATTCAAAGGAATTCAGTATTACACAATGGAAGGTTATTCATTTAGGGAGAACCAATAGCCCATTTAAATGCAAGTTAAATGAAGTAGAACAGGAGGAAACTCACGAAGGAAAAGACTCCGGCTGGTGCTGAGAAGCCATAGGGATAGCAGCAGCCTGGCAAGTCAATAACAGTGCAGCTGAGATTTTGGAAAAGGGGGTTCATGCTGCAGCCGGGTCAGCCAGGACTTCCCATTGGGTCACCTGTTTCATATGGTAACCTGGGTGCTCTCAGCATTTAAACGCAGGGTCTGAAACAGGCCGGTCCCTGATGACAGACAGGAAGGCTACAAAGTGCTGGACATGTTCTATGTGTCAGGAAGTGGAGCTTTGGATCCAAGAGGAGATGCTACCATAGCACACGTTGTGACAGGGACAGCTAAGGACGTGTTTGGGCCCCTGAGACACTTGGTTGTGACCACAGCTCAACCACACATCCCACCTTTGGTATGAATCAGATCGGTCTTGGTCCCTGGCTGCAGGGGAAGATGCACTTTGGGACCAACTCCTGGCAGAGGGGAGAAGACAAGAAGGAATTACAGGGGCTGGTCACTAAAAGCAGACTTCCAGGGGATGTAGAGCCTATGGGCTTGTCAAGAGGCCAAGGAGACCTTTTTGCAGTGGGAGAGCCAGGCACAGCCTTCCTTAACTCCTGACCATCCCAGGCTCGGCCGCTGGCCCATGGGCTGCTGGGAGAGCTGCACATGTGGCCAGCCTGGGCCTGGTGTCCATCCTCCTGGGTCACCATTTCCACAAAGCCTCCTGTAGCAACCCTACTCCTGCAGCTGAAACACAGACATCTGGAAAAAAACTGCTTTTCACTGCCTGAAAATGAAGGTGCGATCCCACGCCGCAGAGGATGGATGAGGTGAAAGTTGTCGTCCCTGCCATGTGTAGGAACCACCTACCACAGGTCCCAGTCTCCTGCAGACATCATAAATCTCATGTTCCCATAGAGAAGGGTCTGCTCTGCTGCCAGCTTGAGTCCCTGTGTACCCTACCAGCCTTTCCTTCATTAAATACTTTTGAGTGAGGCAAAAAACTTGTTACCACCCTCTGTACCAGCAACTGGGGAAGTCTGAAACACAGGAAATATTTCCAGAGCTAAAATACATTGTCTGGTAGAAAACTTTGTCTCTGTTCCTTTGCAAGTCTGTCTGTACTGCATAAGTACAAAAATTGGCTGATTCTTTAGTACTATTTTCTTATTTAGGTTGGATGAGGCTTTGAGCAACCTGGTCTAGTGTCCCTAGATGTCCCTGCTGATGGCAGGAGGGTTGGAACTGGATGAGCTTTAAGGTCCTTTCCAACCCAAACCATTCCATGATTCTATGATGTTACACATACTCTTATTTTTAACCACCCACCATGTTTCACATTTCATTGGTAGTGTCCAGGAAGAAATGCAGAGTGTCGGTATTTTCAGGAAGAAATACAGGGTATCAGTATTTTCACCTTTGATGGTGGTTTTGTCATGGGAAGGGAGGATGTGAATTACCATGATGGGACCCCAGGGTCACAAAGTAGAGCTGGGATTCAGCCCACTGCTGAGACCCACCTCAGTCTGGTGCAGCCGTGGAGTGGAGACACTGCCCACCGACCCCAGCCAGCAGCAAGGGATGTGCCCAGAGCATGGGCACGTACCCACCCGTGATTCAGGTTTGTCAAAGGGGCAAAACCCAAAAGGCAACAAAGCGGCATCGCTGCAGCATGTCTCATTATGAAATTATTTCTCTGAACTAATGTTTTGGTTTAATTCAGTTGCAGCTTTCTGTATACGGGTCTGGTGTGGCTGTCTGATGTCTGTCTTGATTTTAAAAAGTCTGTGTCTGAATGGGTGACTGGAGCTCCAAAAAGGTTTCAGGTCCTTTGCCTGCAGTCCCTGGCTGCGTTCCTAAATAGTCACTTAAAAAGAGTCCACCAAATCAAAAGCCAGGTAAATCAACAGAGCACTCAACGTTGTAATGAGACCGGTTAGAAGGTAAATTACATTATTCAAGCACACAAAATTCCTGCTCTGGCATTTGTCCTGCTAAGTGCAAAGCACCTTAAAAGCGACGAAATTATTTCTGGCAGCTTGTGAAAGAGGCTGTGTCTGGGCTTTGGGGGGCTGAGCCCAGCCCCTGCCTTTGCAGCACCTAGTAATAGAACAAGGGGTGATGGCTTCAAACTGGAAGAAGGGAGATTGGGATGAGATCTGAGGAAGAAATTCTTTGCTGTGAGGGTGCCGAGACACTGTCCCAGGTTGGCCAGAGAAGCTGTGGCTGCTCCTCCCTGGAAGTGTTCAGGGCCAGGCTGGATGAGGCTTTGAGCAACCTGGTCTAGTGGAAGGTGTCCCTGCTGATGGCAGGGGGGTTGGAACTGGATGATCTTTAAGGTCCCTTCCAACCCAAACCAGTCTGGGATTCTATGATTCTGACTTTGGAGGGGTTTGGGCAGCAGTGTGTGCCCTGCCTTGTTTGAAAACTTCATGGATGTGTTTTCAAAATGGGGTGGTACTGGCCACAAACACTGCCCCTGTGCTTTCTCGCTTTCCACCAAATCTTGTTACAATTTTCAAAGCAGGGGATTAGAAAGACCTTAATTAGGGACTTGGTTAGGGAAGCTTGAGACTTGTAAATCTTTTGTTACAATGAATGAAATTCTGAACAGATGCTGATGCTTTTGAAGCTGCCAAGACCCAAAAGATGGGCACACAGACCCTGAGGAGATGGCCGTTATTATATATGTTAGATATAAAAGGCTATAAAGGGCAAAAAGCCCAAAACTAAGGCATTTCAGATGAATTCGAGGTTCCCTGAGAAATATTGCAGCTACTGCGTACAAAGCTCCATGCAAACAATCCCTCCGAGTCTGCTGAGGCCCAAAGAAAAGGAGAGAAACGTGAAAAGCAGGAGGGAATACACACACTCACGTGACCCAACACAGCATGAAACTCATGTACTGAGTGAATCAGACTCTTGGGTGATTAAAACATCCTGTGTACATACCCCCCAGATTTGGGAGTGGGTTTTTACAGGTTGGCACTACATTTCATAGAATCACAGATTAGGTCGGGTTGGAAGGGACCTTAAAGATCATCCAGTTCCAAGCCCCCTGCCATCAGCAGGGATACCTTCCACTAGACCAGGTTGCTCAAAGCCTCATCCAGCCTGGCCTTCAACACTTCCAGGGAGGAGCAGCCACAGCTTCTCTGGGCAACCTGGGACACTGTCTCACCACCCTCACAGCAAAGAATTTCTTCTTCCTCAGATCTCATCTCAATCTCCCCTCTTCCAGTTTAAAGCCATCACCCCTCGTCCTGTCACTCCCTGCCCTTGTCCAAAGTCCCTCCCTAGTCTTCCTGGAGCCCCTTCAGGTACTGGAAGGCCGCTAGAAGGTCTCCCCGGAGCCTTCTCTTCTCCAGGCTGAACAGCCCCAACTCTGTCAGCCTGTCCTCACAGCAGAGCTGCTCCAGCCCTCGGATCATCCTCGTGGCCTCCTCTGGACTGGCTCCAGTAGGTCCATGTCCTTCTGATGTTGGTGGCCCCAGCACTGGAGGCAGCACTGCAGGTGGGGTCTCACCAGAGCAGAGTAGAGGGGGACAGTCCTCTCCCTTGACCTGCTGCCCACGCTCCTTTCCTCCTCCTTCCCTCCTTCCTTCTACCATACGCAGATTTTTTTTTTCTTCCTGTGATTTCTCCAGTACAAATCAGTTGGTGTCAGGGAACAGGAACATCACTGGGACCCCAGGAAGGCTGTGCCCTGGGACAGAGGCTGTCCCCCCGCTACACTCATCCCCTTCTTCCCAACACTGCTTCCTCCCAGGATCGCCTCAGCCCACATGACCAGGGCCATGCAAGCCATCCCATGCTCAGTCGCAGCCAACCTCTCCTGGCAATTAATCTAATTACTGGCTAAAATCAGCGAGTGCTTTGTTTTCAAGCAGAGCTGCCTGTGTTCCAGCACAAGGGAAGGGGAGCACCAGCTCACCCCCTCTGCCCTGCTGTGGAACACGGGGATGGAGTGGGATGGCCCAGGGAGCCCAGACAACTCCCTGCAGTGGAGACTGAGTGTGATCAAAGAGGGGCCTGTAGAAGCACTCACCTGGAAAGCTGGAGAAGAGGGACTGTGTGGTGGTGAAGGGGAAGCAAGACACAGCCTGGCACAGCACTGGTGACCAGGGATGGCTTCTGGCTGGGGTAAACGTCCACTCAGCCCAGTGCATCCTGCTGAGGTCCCACCAGCTCCACTGAGATTGACCCGCAGAGGATAAGGGCTGGTGGGTTAGGGGGCTTGGAGCATCTCCTCTATG